>NC_092090.1:6768082-7068082 GCF_045679555.1 Salvelinus alpinus | reverse complement strand
ATAGCCATCAGAATGTTAAATAGCCATCAGACTCCTAAATCGCCGTGAGACAGCTAAATAGCCATCAGACTGCTAAATAATAATCAGACTCCTAAATAGCCATCAGACTCCTAAATAGCCGCGAGACAGCTAAATAGCCATCAGACTACTAAATAGCAGTGAGACTGCTAAATAGCCATCAGACTCCTAAATTGCCGTGAGACAGCTAAATAGCCATCAGACTGCTATATATCCATCAGACTGCAAAATAGCCATCAGACTGTTAAATAGCCATCAGTCTGTAAAATAGCCATCAGACTGCTAAATATCCATCAGACTGCTAAATATCCATCAGTCTGTTAAATAGCCATCATACTGCTAAATATCCATCAGACTGCTAAATAGCCATCAGACTGCTAAATAGCCATCAGTCTGTTAAATAGCCATCAGACTGCTAAATAGCCATCAGACTGCTAAATATCCATCAGACTGCTAAATAGCCATCAGTCTGTTAAATAGCCATCAGACTGCTAAATAGCCATCAGAATGTTAAATAGCAATCAGACTCCTAAATAGCCGTGAGACAGCTAAATAGCCATCAGACTGCTAAATAGCCATCAGAATGTTAAATAGCAATCAGACTGCTAAATTGCCGTGAGACAGCTAAATAGCCATCAGACTGCTATATATCCATCAGACTGCAAAATAGCCATCAGACTTTTAAATAGCCATCAGTCTGTAAAATAGCCATCAGACTGCTAAATATCCATCAGACTGCTAAATATCCATCAGTCTGTTAAATAGCCATCATACTGCTAAATATCCATCAGACTGCTAAATAGCCATCAGACTGCTAAATAGCCATCAGAATGTTAAATAGCCATCAGACTCCTAAATAGCCGTGAGACAGCTAAATAGCCATCAGACTGCTAAACAGCCATCAGACAGCTAAATAGCCATCACACTGCTAAATAGCCATCAGACTGCTAAATAGCCATCAGACTGCTAAATAGCAGTGAGACAGCTAAATAGCCATCAGACTGCTAAATAGCCATCAGACTGCTAAATAGCCATCAGACTGCTAAATAGCCATCAGTCTGCTAAATAGCCATCAGACTTCTAAATAGCCATCAGACTGCTAAATATCCATCAGACTGCTAAATAGCCATCAGTCTGCTAAATATCCATCAGACTGCTAAATATCCATCAGACTGCTAAATAGCCATCAGTCTGTTAAATAGCCATCAGACTGCTAAATATCCATCAGACTGCTAAATAGCCATCAGACTGTTAAATAGCCATCAGACTGTTAAATAGCCATCAGTCTGTAAAATAGCCATCAGACTGCTAAATATCCATCAGTCTGCTAAATAGCCATCAGTCTGCTAAATAGCCATCAGACTGCTAAATAGCAGTGAGACAGCTAAATAGCCATCAGACTGCTAAATAGCCATCAGAATGCTAAATAGCCATCAGACTGCTAAATAGCCATCAGTCTGCTAAATAGCAATCAGACTCCTAAATAGCCGTGAGACAGCTAAATAGCCATCAGACTGCTAAATAGCCATCAGACTGCTAAATAGCCATCAGACTGCTAAATAGCAGTGAGACAGCTAAATAGCCATCAGACTGCTAAATAGCCATCAGTCTGCTAAATAGCCATCAGACTCCTAAATAGCCGTGAGACTGCTAAATACCCATCAGACTGCTAAATAGCCATCAGACTGCTAAATAGCCATCAGACTGTTAAATAGCCATCAGACTGCTAAATAGCCATCAGAATGTTAAATCGCCGTGAGACAGCTAAATAGCCATCAGACTGCTAAATAGCAATCAGACTCCTAAATAGCCATCAGACTCCTAAATTGCCGTGAGACAGCTAAATAGCCATCAGACTGCTATATATCCATCAGACTGCAAAATAGCCATCAGACTGTTAAATAGCCATCAGTCTGTAAAATAGCCATCAGACTGCTAACTATCCATCAGACTGCTAAATATCCATCAGTCTGTTAAATAGCCATCATACTGCTAAATATCCATCAGACTGCTAAATAGCCATCAGACTGCTAAATAGCCATAAGACTGCTAAATAGCCATCAGACTCCTAAATAGCTGTGAGACAGCTAAATAGCCAACAGACTGCTAAATACCCATCAGAATGCTAAATAGCCATCAGACTGCTAAATAGCCATCAGACTCCTAAATAGCTGTGAGACAGCTAAATAGCCAACAGACTGCTAAATACCCATCAGAATGCTAAATAGCCATCAGACTGCTAAATAGCCATCAGACTGTTAAATAGCCATTAGACTGCTAAATAGCCATCAGAATGTTAAATAGCCATCAGACTCCTAAATCGCCGTGAGACAGCTAAATAGCCATCAGACTGCTAAATAATAATCAGACTCCTAAATAGCCATCAGACTCCTAAATAGCCGCGAGACTGCTAAATATCCATCAGTCTGTTAAATAGCCATCATACTGCTAAATATCCATCAGACTGCTAAATAGCCATCAGACTGCTAAATAGCCATAAGACTGCTAAATAGCCATCAGACTCCTAAATAGCTGTGAGACAGCTAAATAGCCAACAGACTGCTAAATACCCATCAGAATGCTAAATAGCCATCAGACTGCTAAATAGCCATCAGACTCCTAAATAGCTGTGAGACAGCTAAATAGCCAACAGACTGCTAAATACCCATCAGAATGCTAAATAGCCATCAGACTGCTAAATAGCCATCAGACTGTTAAATAGCCATTAGACTGCTAAATAGCCATCAGAATGTTAAATAGCCATCAGACTCCTAAATCGCCGTGAGACAGCTAAATAGCCATCAGACTGCTAAATAATAATCAGACTCCTAAATAGCCATCAGACTCCTAAATAGCCGCGAGACAGCTAAATAGCCATCAGACTGCTAAATATCCATCAAACTGCTAAATAGCCATCAGTCTGCTAAATAGCCATCAGACTGTTAAATAGCCATCAGTCTGTAAAATAGCCATCAGACTGCTAAATATCCATCAGACTGCTAAATATCCATCAGTCTGTTAAATAGCCATCATACTGCTAAATATCCATCAGACAGCTTAATAGCCATCAGACTGCTATATATCCATCACACTGCAAAATAGCCATCAGACTTTTAAATAGCCATCAGTCTGTAAAATAGCCATCAGACTGCTAAATATCCATCAGACTGCTAAATATCCATCAGTCTGTTAAATAGCCATCATACTGCTAAATATCCATCAGACTGCTAAATAGCCATCAGACTGCTAAATAGCCATCAGAATGTTAAATAGCCATCAGACTCCTAAATAGCCGTGAGACAGCTAAATAGCCATCAGACTGCTAAATAGCCATCAGAATGCTCAATAACCATCAGACTCCTAAATAGCCATGAGACTGCTAAATAGCCATCAGACTGCTAAATAGCCATCAGACTCCTAAATTGCTGTGAGACAGCTAAATAGCCATCAGACTGCTAAATAGCCATCAGACTGCTAAATATCCATCAGACTGCTAAATATCCATCAGACAGCTAAATAGCCATCAGACTGCTAAATAGCCATCAGAATGCTAAATAGCCATCAGACTGCTAAATAGCCATCAGTCTGCTAAATAGCCATCAGACTCCTAAATAGCCGTGAGTCAGCTAAATAGCCATCAGACTGCTAAATACCCATCAGACTGATAAATAGCCATCAGACTGCTAAATAGCCATCAGACTGTTAAATAGCCATCAGACTGCTAAATAGCCATCAGACTGCTAAATATCCATCAGACTGCTAAATATCCATCAGACAGCTAAATAGCCATCAGACTGCTAAATAGCCATCAGAATGCTAAATAGCCATCAGACTGCTAAATAGCCATCAGTCTGCTAAATATCCATCAGACAGCTAAATAGCCATCAGACTGCTAAATAGCCATCAGAATGCTAAATAGCCATCAGACTGCTAAATAGCCATCAGACTGCTAAATATCCATCAGACTGCTAAATACCCATCAGACTGATAAATAGCCATCAGACTGCTAAATAGCCATCAGACTGTTAAATAGCCATCAGTCTGTAAAATAGCCATTAGACTGCTAAATATCCATCAGACTGCTAAATATCCATCAGACTGCTAAATAGCCATCAGTCTGTTAAATAGCCATCAGACTGCTAAATAGCCATCAGACTGCTAAATAGCCATCAGTCTGTAAAATAGCCATCAGACTGCTAAATATCCATCAGACTGCTAAATAGCCATCAGTCTGTTAAATAGCCATCAGACTGCTAAATAGCCATCAGACTGCTAAATAGCAGTGAGACAGCTAAATAGCCATCAGACTGCTAAATAGCCATCAGTCTGCTAAATAGCCATCAGACTCCTAAATAGCCGTGAGACTGCTAAATACCCATCAGACTGCTAAATAGCCATCAGACTGTTAAATAGCCATCAGACAGCTAAATAGCCATCAGACTGCTAAATAATAATCAGACTCCTAAATAGCCATCAGACTCCTAAATAGCCGCGAGACAGCTAAATAGCCATCAGACTGCTAAATAGCAGTGAGACTGCTAAATAGCCATCAGACTCCTAAATTGCCGTGAGACAGCTAAATAGCCATCAGACTGCTATATATCCATCAGACTGCAAAATAGCCATCAGACTGTTAAATAGCCATTAGTCTGTAAAATAGCCATCAGACTGCTAAATATCCATCAGACTGCTAAATATCCATCAGTCTGTTAAATAGCCATCATACTGCTAAATATCCATCAGACTGCTAAATAGCCATCAGACTGCTAAATAGCCATCAGTCTGTTAAATAGCCATCAGACTGCTAAATAGCCATCAGACTGCTAAATATCCATCAGACTGCTAAATAGCCATCAGTCTGTTAAATAGCCATCAGACTGCTAAATAGCCATCAGAATGTTAAATAGCAATCAGACTCATAAATAGCCGTGAGACAGCTAAATAGCCATCAGACTGCTAAATAGCCATCAGAATGTTAAATAGCAATCAGACTGCTAAATTGCCGTGAGACAGCTAAATAGCCATCAGACTGCTATATATCCATCAGACTGCAAAATAGCCATCAGACTTTTAAATAGCCATCAGTCTGTAAAATAGCCATCAGACTGCTAAATATCCATCAGACTGCTAAATATCCATCAGTCTGTTAAATAGCCATCATACTGCTAAATATCCATCAGACTGCTAAATAGCCATCAGACTGCTAAATAGCCATCAGAATGTTAAATAGCCATCAGACTGCTAAACAGCCATCAGACAGCTAAATAGCCATCACACTGCTAAATAGCCATCAGACTGCTAAATAGCCATCAGACTGCTAAATAGCAGTGAGACAGCTAAATAGCCATCAGACTGCTAAATAGCCATCAGTCTGCTAAATAGCCATCAGACTTCTAAATAGCCATCAGACTGCTAAATATCCATCAGACTGCTAAATAGCCATCAGTCTGCTAAATATCCATCAGACTGCTAAATATCCATCAGACTGCTAAATAGCCATCAGTCTGTTAAATAGCCATCAGACTGCTAAATATCCATCAGACTGCTAAATAGCCATCAGACTGTTAAATAGCCATCAGACTGTTAAATAGCCATCAGTCTGTAAAATAGCCATCAGACTGCTAAATATCCATCAGTCTGCTAAATAGCCATCAGTCTGCTAAATAGCCATCAGACTGCTAAATAGCAGTGAGACAGCTAAATAGCCATCAGACTGCTAAATAGCCATCAGAATGCTAAATAGCCATCAGACTGCTAAATAGCCATCAGTCTGCTAAATAGCAATCAGACTCCTAAATAGCCGTGAGACAGCTAAATAGCCATCAGACTGCTAAATAGCCATCAGACTGCTAAATAGCCATCAGACTGCTAAATAGCAGTGAGACAGCTAAATAGCCATCAGACTGCTAAATAGCCATCAGTCTGCTAAATAGCCATCAGACTCCTAAATAGCCGTGAGACTGCTAAATACCCATCAGACTGCTAAATAGCCATCAGACTGCTAAATAGCCATCAGACTGTTAAATAGCCATCAGACTGCTAAATAGCCATCAGAATGTTAAATCGCCGTGAGACAGCTAAATAGCCATCAGACTGCTAAATAGCAATCAGACTCCTAAATAGCCATCAGACTCCTAAATTGCCGTGAGACAGCTAAATAGCCATCAGACTGCTATATATCCATCAGACTGCAAAATAGCCATCAGACTGTTAAATAGCCATCAGTCTGTAAAATAGCCATCAGACTGCTAACTATCCATCAGACTGCTAAATATCCATCAGTCTGTTAAATAGCCATCATACTGCTAAATATCCATCAGACTGCTAAATAGCCATCAGACTGCTAAATAGCCATAAGACTGCTAAATAGCCATCAGACTCCTAAATAGCTGTGAGACAGCTAAATAGCCAACAGACTGCTAAATACCCATCAGAATGCTAAATAGCCATCAGACTGCTAAATAGCCATCAGACTCCTAAATAGCTGTGAGACAGCTAAATAGCCAACAGACTGCTAAATACCCATCAGAATGCTAAATAGCCATCAGACTGCTAAATAGCCATCAGACTGTTAAATAGCCATTAGACTGCTAAATAGCCATCAGAATGTTAAATAGCCATCAGACTCCTAAATCGCCGTGAGACAGCTAAATAGCCATCAGACTGCTAAATAATAATCAGACTCCTAAATAGCCATCAGACTCCTAAATAGCCGCGAGACTGCTAAATATCCATCAGTCTGTTAAATAGCCATCATACTGCTAAATATCCATCAGACTGCTAAATAGCCATCAGACTGCTAAATAGCCATAAGACTGCTAAATAGCCATCAGACTCCTAAATAGCTGTGAGACAGCTAAATAGCCAACAGACTGCTAAATACCCATCAGAATGCTAAATAGCCATCAGACTGCTAAATAGCCATCAGACTCCTAAATAGCTGTGAGACAGCTAAATAGCCAACAGACTGCTAAATACCCATCAGAATGCTAAATAGCCATCAGACTGCTAAATAGCCATCAGACTGTTAAATAGCCATTAGACTGCTAAATAGCCATCAGAATGTTAAATAGCCATCAGACTCCTAAATCGCCGTGAGACAGCTAAATAGCCATCAGACTGCTAAATAATAATCAGACTCCTAAATAGCCATCAGACTCCTAAATAGCCGCGAGACAGCTAAATAGCCATCAGACTGCTAAATATCCATCAAACTGCTAAATAGCCATCAGTCTGCTAAATAGCCATCAGACTGTTAAATAGCCATCAGTCTGTAAAATAGCCATCAGACTGCTAAATATCCATCAGACTGCTAAATATCCATCAGTCTGTTAAATAGCCATCATACTGCTAAATATCCATCAGACAGCTTAATAGCCATCAGACTGCTATATATCCATCACACTGCAAAATAGCCATCAGACTTTTAAATAGCCATCAGTCTGTAAAATAGCCATCAGACTGCTAAATATCCATCAGACTGCTAAATATCCATCAGTCTGTTAAATAGCCATCATACTGCTAAATATCCATCAGACTGCTAAATAGCCATCAGACTGCTAAATAGCCATCAGAATGTTAAATAGCCATCAGACTCCTAAATAGCCGTGAGACAGCTAAATAGCCATCAGACTGCTAAATAGCCATCAGAATGCTCAATAACCATCAGACTCCTAAATAGCCATGAGACTGCTAAATAGCCATCAGACTGCTAAATAGCCATCAGACTCCTAAATTGCTGTGAGACAGCTAAATAGCCATCAGACTGCTAAATAGCCATCAGACTGCTAAATATCCATCAGACTGCTAAATATCCATCAGACAGCTAAATAGCCATCAGACTGCTAAATAGCCATCAGAATGCTAAATAGCCATCAGACTGCTAAATAGCCATCAGTCTGCTAAATAGCCATCAGACTCCTAAATAGCCGTGAGTCAGCTAAATAGCCATCAGACTGCTAAATACCCATCAGACTGATAAATAGCCATCAGACTGCTAAATAGCCATCAGACTGTTAAATAGCCATCAGTCTGTAAAATAGCCATTAGACTGCTAAATATCCATCAGACTGCTAAATATCCATCAGACTGCTAAATAGCCATCAGTCTGTTAAATAGCCATCAGACTGCTAAATAGCCATCAGACTGCTAAATAGCCATCAGTCTGTAAAATAGCCATCAGACTGCTAAATATCCATCAGACTGCTAAATAGCCATCAGTCTGTTAAATAGCCATCAGACTGCTAAATAGCCATCAGACTGCTAAATAGCAGTGAGACAGCTAAATAGCCATCAGACTGCTAAATAGCCATCAGTCTGCTAAATAGCCATCAGACTCCTAAATAGCCGTGAGACTGCTAAATACCCATCAGACTGCTAAATAGCCATCAGACTGTTAAATAGCCATCAGACAGCTAAATAGCCATCAGACTGCTAAATAATAATCAGACTCCTAAATAGCCATCAGACTCCTAAATAGCCGCGAGACAGCTAAATAGCCATCAGACTGCTAAATAGCAGTGAGACTGCTAAATAGCCATCAGACTCCTAAATTGCCGTGAGACAGCTAAATAGCCATCAGACTGCTATATATCCATCAGACTGCAAAATAGCCATCAGACTGTTAAATAGCCATTAGTCTGTAAAATAGCCATCAGACTGCTAAATATCCATCAGACTGCTAAATATCCATCAGTCTGTTAAATAGCCATCATACTGCTAAATATCCATCAGACTGCTAAATAGCCATCAGACTGCTAAATAGCCATCAGTCTGTTAAATAGCCATCAGACTGCTAAATAGCCATCAGACTGCTAAATATCCATCAGACTGCTAAATAGCCATCAGTCTGTTAAATAGCCATCAGACTGCTAAATAGCCATCAGAATGTTAAATAGCAATCAGACTCCTAAATAGCCGTGAGACAGCTAAATAGCCATCAGACTGCTAAATAGCCATCAGAATGTTAAATAGCAATCAGACTGCTAAATTGCCGTGAGACAGCTAAATAGCCATCAGACTGCTATATATCCATCAGACTGCAAAATAGCCATCAGACTTTTAAATAGCCATCAGTCTGTAAAATAGCCATCAGACTGCTAAATATCCATCAGACTGCTAAATATCCATCAGTCTGTTAAATAGCCATCATACTGCTAAATATCCATCAGACTGCTAAATAGCCATCAGACTGCTAAATAGCCATCAGAATGTTAAATAGCCATCAGACTGCTAAACAGCCATCAGACAGCTAAATAGCCATCACACTGCTAAATAGCCATCAGACTGCTAAATAGCCATCAGACTGCTAAATAGCCATCAGACTGCTAAATAGCAGTGAGACAGCTAAATAGCCATCAGACTGCTAAATAGCCATCAGACTGCTAAATAGCCATCAGACTGCTAAATAGCCATCAGTCTGCTAAATAGCCATCAGACTTCTAAATAGCCATCAGACTGCTAAATATCCATCAGACTGCTAAATAGCCATCAGTCTGCTAAATATCCATCAGACTGCTAAATATCCATCAGACTGCTAAATAGCCATCAGTCTGTTAAATAGCCATCAGACTGCTAAATAGCCATCAGAATGTTAAATAGCAATCAGACTCCTAAATAGCCGTGAGACAGCTAAATAGCCATCAGACTGCTAAATATCCATCAGACTGCTAAATAGCCATCAGACTGTTAAATAGCCATCAGACTGTTAAATAGCCATCAGTCTGTAAAATAGCCATCAGACTGCTAAATATCCATCAGTCTGCTAAATAGCCATCAGTCTGCTAAATAGCCATCAGACTGCTAAATAGCAGTGAGACAGCTAAATAGCCATCAGACTGCTAAATAGCCATCAGAATGCTAAATAGCCATCAGACTGCTAAATAGCCATCAGTCTGCTAAATAGCAATCAGACTCCTAAATAGCCGTGAGACAGCTAAATAGCCATCAGACTGCTAAATAGCCATCAGACTGCTAAATAGCCATCAGACTGCTAAATAGCAGTGAGACAGCTAAATAGCCATCAGACTGCTAAATAGCCATCAGTCTGCTAAATAGCCATCAGACTCCTAAATAGCCGTGAGACTGCTAAATACCCATCAGACTGCTAAATAGCCATCAGACTGCTAAATAGCCATCAGACTGTTAAATAGCCATCAGACTGCTAAATAGCCATCAGAATGTTAAATCGCCGTGAGACAGCTAAATAGCCATCAGACTGCTAAATAGCAATCAGACTCCTAAATAGCCATCAGACTCCTAAATTGCCGTGAGACAGCTAAATAGCCATCAGACTGCTATATATCCATCAGACTGCAAAATAGCCATCAGACTGTTAAATAGCCATCAGTCTGTAAAATAGCCATCAGACTGCTAAATATCCATCAGACTGCTAAATATCCATCAGTCTGTTAAATAGCCATCATACTGCTAAATATCCATCAGACTGCTAAATAGCCATCAGACTGCTAAATAGCCATCAGACTGCTAAATAGCCATCAGACTGCTAAATAGCAATGAGACAGCTAAATAGCCATCAGAATGCTAAATAGCCATCAGACTGCTAAATAGCCATCAGACTCCTAAATAGCCGTGAGACAGCTAAATATCCAACAGACTGCTAAATACCCATCAGAATGCTAAATAGCCATCAGACTGCTAAATAGCCATCAGACTGTTAAATAGCCATTAGACTGCTAAATAGCCATCAGAATGTTAAATAGCCATCAGACTCCTAAATCGCCGTGAGACAGCTAAATAGCCATCAGACTGCTAAATAATAATCAGACTCCTAAATAGCCATCAGACTCCTAAATAGCCGCGAGACAGCTAAATAGCCATCAGACTGCTAAATATCCATCAGACTGCTAAATAGCCATCAGTCTGCTAAATAGCCATCAGACTGTTAAATAGCCATCAGTCTGTAAAATAGCCATCAGACTGCTAAATATCCATCAGACTGCTAAATATCCATCAGTCTGTTAAATAGCCATCATACTGCTAAATATCCATCAGACAGCTAAATAGCCATCAGACTGCTATATATCCATCACACTGCAAAATAGCCATCAGACTTTTAAATAGCCATCAGTCTGTAAAATAGCCATCAGACTGCTAAATATCCATCAGACTGCTAAATATCCATCAGTCTGTTAAATAGCCATCATACTGCTAAATATCCATCAGACTGCTAAATAGCCATCAGACTGCTAAATAGCCATCAGAATGTTAAATAGCCATCAGACTCCTAAATAGCCATGAGACTGCTAAATAGCCATCAGAATGCTAAATAGCCATCAGACTGCTAAATAGCCATCAGTCTGCTAAATAGCCATCAGACTCCTAAATAGCCGTGAGTCAGCTAAATAGCCATCAGACTGCTAAATACCCATCAGACTGATAAATAGCCATCAGACTGCTAAATAGCCATCAGACTGTTAAATAGCCATCAGTCTGTTAAATAGCCATCAGACTGCTAAATAGCCATCAGACTGCTAAATAGCCATCAGTCTGTAAAATAGCCATCAGACTGCTAAATATCCATCAGACTGCTAAATAGCCATCAGTCTGTTAAATAGCCATCAGACTGCTAAATAGCCATCAGACTGCTAAATAGCAGTGAGACAGCTAAATAGCCATCAGACTGCTAAATAGCCATCAGTCTGCTAAATAGCCATCAGACTCCTAAATAGCCGTGAGACTGCTAAATACCCATCAGACTGCTAAATAGCCATCAGACTGTTAAATAGCCATCAGACAGCTAAATAGCCATCAGACTGCTAAATAATAATCAGACTCCTAAATAGCCATCAGACTCCTAAATAGCCGCGAGACAGCTAAATAGCCATCAGACTGCTAAATAGCAGTGAGACTGCTAAATAGCCATCAGACTCCTAAATTGCCGTGAGACAGCTAAATAGCCATCAGACTGCTATATATCCATCAGACTGCAAAATAGCCATCAGACTGTTAAATAGCCATTAGTCTGTAAAATAGCCATCAGACTGCTAAATATCCATCAGACTGCTAAATATCCATCAGTCTGTTAAATAGCCATCATACTGCTAAATATCCATCAGACTGCTAAATAGCCATCAGACTGCTAAATAGCCATCAGTCTGTTAAATAGCCATCAGACTGCTAAATAGCCATCAGACTGCTAAATATCCATCAGACTGCTAAATAGCCATCAGTCTGTTAAATAGCCATCAGACTGCTAAATAGCCATCAGAATGTTAAATAGCAATCAGACTCCTAAATAGCCGTGAGACAGCTAAATAGCCATCAGACTGCTAAATAGCCATCAGAATGTTAAATAGCAATCAGACTGCTAAATTGCCGTGAGACAGCTAAATAGCCATCAGACTGCTATATATCCATCAGACTGCAAAATAGCCATCAGACTTTTAAATAGCCATCAGTCTGTAAAATAGCCATCAGACTGCTAAATATCCATCAGACTGCTAAATATCCATCAGTCTGTTAAATAGCCATCATACTGCTAAATACCCATCAGACTGCTAAATAGCCATCAGACTGCTAAATAGCCATCAGACTGCTAAATAGCAGTGAGACAGCTAAATAGCCATCAGACTGCTAAATAGCCATCAGACTGCTAAATAGCCATCAGACTGCTAAATAGCCATCAGTCTGCTAAATAGCCATCAGACTTCTAAATAGCCATCAGACTGCTAAATATCCATCAGACTGCTAAATAGCCATCAGTCTGCTAAATATCCATCAGACTGCTAAATATCCATCAGACTGCTAAATAGCCATCAGACTGCTAAATAGCCATCAGTCTGCTAAATAGCCATCAGACTTCTAAATAGCCATCAGACTGCTAAATATCCATCAGACAGCTAAATAGCCATCACACTGCTAAATAGCCATCAGACTGCTAAATAGCCATCAGACTGCTAAATAGCAGTGAGACAGCTAAATAGCCATCAGACTGCTAAATAGCCATCAGACTGCTAAATAGCCATCAGACTGCTAAATAGCCATCAGTCTGCTAAATAGCCATCAGACTTCTAAATAGCCATCAGACTGCTAAATATCCATCAGACTGCTAAATAGCCATCAGTCTGCTAAATATCCATCAGACTGCTAAATATCCATCAGACTGCTAAATAGCCATCAGTCTGTTAAATAGCCATCAGACTGCTAAATAGCCATCAGAATGTTAAATAGCAATCAGACTCCTAAATAGCCGTGAGACAGCTAAATAGCCATCAGACTGCTAAATATCCATCAGACTGCTAAATAGCCATCAGACTGTTAAATAGCCATCAGACTGTTAAATAGCCATCAGTCTGTAAAATAGCCATCAGACTGCTAAATATCCATCAGTCTGCTAAATAGCCATCAGTCTGCTAAATAGCCATCAGACTGCTAAATAGCAGTGAGACAGCTAAATAGCCATCAGACTGCTAAATAGCCATCAGAATGCTAAATAGCCATCAGACTGCTAAATAGCCATCAGTCTGCTAAATAGCAATCAGACTCCTAAATAGCCGTGAGACAGCTAAATAGCCATCAGACTGCTAAATAGCCATCAGACTGCTAAATAGCCATCAGACTGCTAAATAGCCGTGAGACTGCTAAATACCCATCAGACTGCTAAATAGCCATCAGACTGCTAAATAGCCATCAGACTGTTAAATAGCCATCAGACTGCTAAATAGCCATCAGAATGTTAAATCGCCGTGAGACAGCTAAATAGCCATCAGACTGCTAAATAGCAATCAGACTCCTAAATAGCCATCAGACTCCTAAATTGCCGTGAGACAGCTAAATAGCCATCAGACTGCTATATATCCATCAGACTGCAAAATAGCCATCAGACTGTTAAATAGCCATCAGTCTGTAAAATAGCCATCAGACTGCTAAATATCCATCAGACTGCTAAATATCCATCAGTCTGTTAAATAGCCATCATACTGCTAAATATCCATCAGACTGCTAAATAGCCATCAGACTGCTAAATAGCCATCAGACTGCTAAATAGCCATCAGACTGCTAAATAGCAATGAGACAGCTAAATAGCCATCAGAATGCTAAATAGCCATCAGACTGCTAAATAGCCATCAGACTCCTAAATAGCCGTGAGACAGCTAAATATCCAACAGACTGCTAAATACCCATCAGAATGCTAAATAGCCATCAGACTGCTAAATAGCCATCAGACTGTTAAATAGCCATTAGACTGCTAAATAGCCATCAGAATGTTAAATAGCCATCAGACTCCTAAATCGCCGTGAGACAGCTAAATAGCCATCAGACTGCTAAATAATAATCAGACTCCTAAATAGCCATCAGACTCCTAAATAGCCGCGAGACAGCTAAATAGCCATCAGACTGCTAAATATCCATCAGACTGCTAAATAGCCATCAGTCTGCTAAATAGCCATCAGACTGTTAAATAGCCATCAGTCTGTAAAATAGCCATCAGACTGCTAAATATCCATCAGACTGCTAAATAGCCATCAGTCTGCTAAATAGCCATCAGACTGTTAAATAGCCATCAGTCTGCTAAATAGCCATCAGACTCCTAAATAGCCGTGAGACTGCTAAATACCCATCAGACTGCTAAATAGCCATCAGACTGCTAAATAGCCATCAGACTGTTAAATAGCCATCAGACTGCTAAATAGCCATCAGAATGTTAAATCGCCGTGAGACAGCTAAATAGCCATCAGACTGCTAAATAGCAATCAGACTCCTAAATAGCCATCAGACTCCTAAATTGCCGTGAGACAGCTAAATAGCCATCAGACTGCTATATATCCATCAGACTGCAAAATAGCCATCAGACTGTTAAATAGCCATCAGTCTGTAAAATAGCCATCAGACTGCTAAATATCCATCAGACTGCTAAATATCCATCAGTCTGTTAAATAGCCATCATACTGCTAAATATCCATCAGACTGCTAAATAGCCATCAGACTGCTAAATAGCCATCAGACTGCTAAATAGCCATCAGACTGCTAAATAGCAATGAGACAGCTAAATAGCCATCAGAATGCTAAATAGCCATCAGACTGCTAAATAGCCATCAGACTCCTAAATAGCCGTGAGACAGCTAAATATCCAACAGACTGCTAAATACCCATCAGAATGCTAAATAGCCATCAGACTGCTAAATAGCCATCAGACTGTTAAATAGCCATTAGACTGCTAAATAGCCATCAGACTGCTAAATAGCCATCAGACTGCTAAATAGCCATCAGACTCCTAAATCGCCGTGAGACAGCTAAATAGCCATCAGACTGCTAAATAATAATCAGACTCCTAAATAGCCATCAGACTCCTAAATAGCCGCGAGACAGCTAAATAGCCATCAGACTGCTAAATATCCATCAGACTGCTAAATAGCCATCAGTCTGCTAAATAGCCATCAGACTGTTAAATAGCCATCAGTCTGTAAAATAGCCATCAGACTGCTAAATATCCATCAGACTGCTAAATATCCATCAGTCTGTTAAATAGCCATCATACTGCTAAATATCCATCAGACAGCTAAATAGCCATCAGACTGCTATATATCCATCACACTGCAAAATAGCCATCAGACTTTTAAATAGCCATCAGTCTGTAAAATAGCCATCAGACTGCTAAATATCCATCAGACTGCTAAATATCCATCAGTCTGTTAAATAGCCATCATACTGCTAAATATCCATCAGACTGCTAAATAGCCATCAGACTGCTAAATAGCCATCAGAATGTTAAATAGCCATCAGACTCCTAAATAGCCGTGAGACAGCTAAATAGCCATCAGACTGCTAAATAGCCATCAGAATGCTCAATAACCATCAGACTCCTAATTAGCCATGAGACTGCTAAATAGCCATCAGAATGCTAAATAGCCATCAGACTGCTAAATAGCCATCAGTCTGCTAAATAGCCATCAGACTCCTAAATAGCCGTGAGTCAGCTAAATAGCCATCAGACTGCTAAATACCCATCAGACTGATAAATAGCCATCAGACTGCTAAATAGCCATCAGACTGTTAAATAGCCATCAGTCTGTAAAATAGCCATTAGACTGCTAAATATCCATCAGACTGCTAAATATCCATCAGACTGCTAAATAGCCATCAGTCTGTTAAATAGCCATCAGACTGCTAAATAGCCATCAGACTGCTAAATAGCCATCAGTCTGTAAAATAGCCATCAGACTGCTAAATATCCATCAGACTGCTAAATAGCCATCAGTCTGTTAAATAGCCATCAGACTGCTAAATAGCCATCAGACTGCTAAATAGCAGTGAGACAGCTAAATAGCCATCAGACTGCTAAATAGCCATCAGTCTGCTAAATAGCCATCAGACTCCTACATAGCCGTGAGACTGCTAAATACCCATCAGACTGCTAAATAGCCATCAGACTGTTAAATAGCCATCAGACAGCTAAATAGCCATCAGACTGCTAAATAATAATCAGACTCCTAAATAGCCATCAGACTCCTAAATAGCCGCGAGACAGCTAAATAGCCATCAGACTGCTAAATAGCAGTGAGACTGCTAAATAGCCATCAGACTCCTAAATTGCCGTGAGACAGCTAAATAGCCATCAGACTGCTATATATCCATCAGACTGCAAAATAGCCATCAGACTGTTAAATAGCCATTAGTCTGTAAAATAGCCATCAGACTGCTAAATATCCATCAGACTGCTAAATATCCATCAGTCTGTTAAATAGCCATCATACTGCTAAATATCCATCAGACTGCTAAATAGCCATCAGACTGCTAAATAGCCATCAGTCTGTTAAATAGCCATCAGACTGCTAAATAGCCATCAGACTGCTAAATATCCATCAGACTGCTAAATAGCCATCAGTCTGTTAAATAGCCATCAGACTGCTAAATAGCCATCAGAATGTTAAATAGCAATCAGACTCCTAAATAGCCGTGAGACAGCTAAATAGCCATCAGACTGCTAAATAGCCATCAGAATGTTAAATAGCAATCAGACTGCTAAATTGCCGTGAGACAGCTAAATAGCCATCAGACTGCTATATATCCATCAGACTGCAAAATAGCCATCAGACTTTTAAATAGCCATCAGTCTGTAAAATAGCCATCAGACTGCTAAATATCCATCAGACTGCTAAATATCCATCAGTCTGTTAAATAGCCATCATACTGCTAAATATCCATCAGACTGCTAAATAGCCATCAGACTGCTAAATAGCCATCAGAATGTTAAATAGCCATCAGACTGCTAAACAGCCATCAGACAGCTAAATAGCCATCAGACTGCTAAATAGCAGTGAGACAGCTAAATAGCCATCAGACTGCTAAATAGCCATCAGACTGCTAAATAGCCATCAGACTGCTAAATAGCCATCAGTCTGCTAAATAGCCATCAGACTTCTAAATAGCCATCAGACTGCTAAATATCCATCAGACTGCTAAATAGCCATCAGTCTGCTAAATATCCATCAGACTGCTAAATATCCATCAGACTGCTAAATAGCCATCAGTCTGTTAAATAGCCATCAGACTGCTAAATAGCCATCAGAATGTTAAATAGCAATCAGACTCCTAAATAGCCGTGAGACAGCTAAATAGCCATCAGACTGCTAAATATCCATCAGACTGCTAAATAGCCATCAGACTGTTAAATAGCCATCAGACTGTTAAATAGCCATCAGTCTGTAAAATAGCCATCAGACTGCTAAATATCCATCAGTCTGCTAAATAGCCATCAGTCTGCTAAATAGCCATCAGACTGCTAAATAGCAGTGAGACAGCTAAATAGCCATCAGACTGCTAAATAGCCATCAGAATGCTAAATAGCCATCAGACTGCTAAATAGCCATCAGTCTGCTAAATAGCAATCAGACTCCTAAATAGCCGTGAGACAGCTAAATAGCCATCAGACTGCTAAATAGCCATCAGACTGCTAAATAGCCATCAGACTGCTAAATAGCAGTGAGACAGCTAAATAGCCATCAGACTGCTAAATAGCCATCAGTCTGCTAAATAGCCATCAGACTCCTAAATAGCCGTGAGACTGCTAAATACCCATCAGACTGCTAAATAGCCATCAGACTGCTAAATAGCCATCAGACTGTTAAATAGCCATCAGACTGCTAAATAGCCATCAGAATGTTAAATCGCCGTGAGACAGCTAAATAGCCATCAGACTGCTAAATAGCAATCAGACTCCTAAATAGCCATCAGACTCCTAAATTGCCGTGAGACAGCTAAATAGCCATCAGACTGCTATATATCCATCAGACTGCAAAATAGCCATCAGACTGTTAAATAGCCATCAGTCTGTAAAATAGCCATCAGACTGCTAAATATCCATCAGACTGCTAAATATCCATCAGTCTGTTAAATAGCCATCATACTGCTAAATATCCATCAGACTGCTAAATAGCCATCAGACTGCTAAATAGCCATCAGACTGCTAAATAGCCATCAGACTGCTAAATAGCAATGAGACAGCTAAATAGCCATCAGAATGCTAAATAGCCATCAGACTGCTAAATAGCCATCAGACTCCTAAATAGCCGTGAGACAGCTAAATATCCAACAGACTGCTAAATACCCATCAGAATGCTAAATAGCCATCAGACTGCTAAATAGCCATCAGACTGTTAAATAGCCATTAGACTGCTAAATAGCCATCAGAATGTTAAATAGCCATCAGACTCCTAAATCGCCGTGAGACAGCTAAATAGCCATCAGACTGCTAAATAATAATCAGACTCCTAAATAGCCATCAGACTCCTAAATAGCCGCGAGACAGCTAAATATCCATCAGACTGCTAAATAGCCATCAGTCTGCTAAATAGCCATCAGACTGTTAAATAGCCATCAGTCTGTAAAATAGCCATCAGACTGCTAAATATCCATCAGACTGCTAAATATCCATCAGTCTGTTAAATAGCCATCATACTGCTAAATATCCATCAGACAGCTAAATAGCCATCAGACTGCTATATATCCATCACACTGCAAAATA
The DNA here is from genome assembly GCF_045679555.1 of Salvelinus alpinus. Taxonomy (NCBI): domain Eukaryota; kingdom Metazoa; phylum Chordata; class Actinopteri; order Salmoniformes; family Salmonidae; genus Salvelinus; species Salvelinus alpinus. The sequence goes on along the minus strand of NC_092090.1, from coordinate 7,049,079 downwards.
GCCATCAGACTTTTAAATAGCCATCAGTCTGTAAAATAGCCATCAGACTGCTAAATATCCATCAGACTGCTAAATATCCATCAGTCTGTTAAATAGCCATCATACTGCTAAATATCCATCAGACTGCTAAATAGCCATCAGACTGCTAAATAGCCATCAGACTGCTAAATAGCCATCAGACTGCTAAATAGCAATGAGACAGCTAAATAGCCATCAGAATGCTAAATAGCCATCAGACTGCTAAATAGCCATCAGACTCCTAAATAGCCGTGAGACAGCTAAATATCCAACAGACTGCTAAATACCCATCAGAATGCTAAATAGCCATCAGACTGCTAAATAGCCATCAGACTGTTAAATAGCCATTAGACTGCTAAATAGCCATCAGAATGTTAAATAGCCATCAGACTCCTAAATCGCCGTGAGACAGCTAAATAGCCATCAGACTGCTAAATAATAATCAGACTCCTAAATAGCCATCAGACTCCTAAATAGCCGCGAGACAGCTAAATATCCATCAGACTGCTAAATAGCCATCAGTCTGCTAAATAGCCATCAGACTGTTAAATAGCCATCAGTCTGTAAAATAGCCATCAGACTGCTAAATATCCATCAGACTGCTAAATATCCATCAGTCTGTTAAATAGCCATCATACTGCTAAATATCCATCAGACAGCTAAATAGCCATCAGACTGCTATATATCCATCACACTGCAAAATAGCCATCAGACTTTTAAATAGCCATCAGTCTGTAAAATAGCCATCAGACTGCTAAATATCCATCAGACTGCTAAATATCCATCAGTCTGTTAAATAGCCATCATACTGCTAAATATCCATCAGACTGCTAAATAGCCATCAGACTGCTAAATAGCCATCAGAATGTTAAATAGCCATCAGACTCCTAAATAGCCGTGAGACAGCTAAATAGCCATCAGACTGCTAAATAGCCATCAGAATGCTCAATAACCATCAGACTCCTAATTAGCCATGAGACTGCTAAATAGCCATCAGACTGCTAAATAGCCATCAGACTCCTAAATTGCCGTGAGACAGCTAAATAGCCATCAGACTGCTAAATAGCCATCAGAATGCTAAATAACCACCAGACTCCTAAATAGCCATCAGACTGCTAAATAGCCGTGAGACAGATAAATAGCCATCAGACTGCTAAATAGCCATCAGACTGCTAAATAGCCATCAGAATGTTAAATAGCCATCAGACTCCTAAATAGCCGTGAGACAGCTAAATAGCCATCAGACTGGTAAATAGCCATCAGATTGCTAAATAGCTATCAGACTGCTAAATAGCCATCAGACTCCTAAATAGCCATCAGATTGCTAAATAGCCATCAGATTGCTAAATAGCCATCAAACTGCTAAATAGCCATGAGACTGCTAAATAGCCATCAGACTGCTAAATAGCCATCAAAATGTTAAATAACCATCAGACTGCTAAATAGCCATCAGACTGCTAAATAGCCATCAGACTCCTAAATAGCCGTGAGACAGCTAAATAGCCGTGAGACAGCTAAATAGCCATCAGACTGCTAAATAGCCATCAGACTGCTAAATATCCATCAGACTGCTAAATAGCCATCAGAATGCTAAATAGCCGTGAGACAGCTAAATAGTCATCAGACTGCTAAATAGCCATCAGACTGCTAAATAGCCATCAGACTGCTAAATAGCCATCAGTCTGTTAAATAGCCATCAGACTGCTAAATAGCCATCAGTCTGCTAAATAGCCATCAGACTCCTAAATAGCCGTGAGACAGCTAAATAGTCATCAGACTGCTAAATAGCCATCAGACTGCTAAATAGCCATCAGAATGTTAAATAGCAATCAGACTCCTAAATAGCCGTGAGACAGCTAAATAGCCATCAGACTGCTAAATAGCAATCAGACTGCTAAATAGCCATCAGACTCCTAAATAGCCGTGAGACAGCTAAAAAAACATCAGACTGCTAAATAGCCATCAGACTGCTAAATAGCCATCAGACTGTTAAATAGCCATCAGTCTGTAAAATAGCCATCAGACTGCTAAATAGTCATCAGACTCCTAAATAGCCGTGAGACAGCTAAAAAACCATCAGACTGCTAAATAGCCATCAGACTGCTAAATAGCCATGAGACAACTAAATAGCCATCAGACTGCTAAATAGCCATCAGACTGCTAAATAGCAGTGAGACAGCTAAATAGCCATCAGACTGCTAAATAACCATCAGACTCCTAAATAGCCATGAGACAGCTAAATAGCCATCAGACTGCTAAATAGCCATCAGACTGCTAAATAGCCATGAGACAGCTAAATAACCATCAGACTCCTAAATAGCCATCAGACTGCTAAATAGCCATCAGATTCCTAAATAGCCGTGAGACAGCTAAAAAAACATCAGACTGCTAAATAGCCATCAGACTGCTAAATAGCCATCAGACTGTTAAATAGCCATCAGTCTGTAAAATAGCCATCAGACTGCTAAATAGTCATCAGACTCCTAAATAGCCGTGAGACAGCTAAAAAACCATCAGACTGCTAAATAGCCATCAGACTGCTAAATAGCCATGAGACAACTAAATAGCCATCAGACTGCTAAATAGCCATCAGACTGCTAAATAGCAGTGAGACAGCTAAATAGCCATCAGACTGCTAAATAACCATCAGACTCCTAAATAGCCATGAGACAGCTAAATAGCCATCAGACTGCTAAATAGCCATCAGACTGCTAAATAGCCATGAGACAGCTAAATAACCATCAGACTCCTAAATAGCCATCAGACTGCTAAATAGCCATCAGATTCCTAAATACCCATCAGACTGCTAAATAGCCATCAGCTTGCTAAATAGCCATCAGAATGCTAAATAACCATCAGACTCCTAAATAGCCATCAGACTGCTAAATAGCCATCAGACTGTTAAATAGCCATCAGACTGCTAAATAGCCATCAGTCTGCTAAATAGCCATCAGACTCCTAAATAGCCGTGAGACAGCTAAATAGCCATCAGACTGCTAAATACCCATCAGACTGCTAAATAGCCATCAGACTGCTAAATAGCCATCAGACTGTTAAATAGCCATCAGACTGCTAAATAGCCATCAGAATGTTAAATAGCCATCAGACTCCTAAACCGCCGTGAGACAGCTAAATAGCCATCAGACTGCTAAATAGCCATCAGACTCCTAAATTGCCGTGAGACAGCTAAATAGCCAGACTGCTATATATCCATCAGACTGCAAAATAGCCATCAGACTGTTAAATAGCCATCAGTCTGTAAAATAGCCATCAGACTGCTAAATCTCCATCAGACTGCTAAATAGCCATCAGTCTGTTAAATAGCCATCAGACTGCTAAATAGCCATCAGAATGTTAAATAGCAATCAGACTCCTAAATAGCCGTGAGACAGCTAAATAGCCATCAGACTGCTAAATAGCCATCAGATTGCTAAATAGCCATCAGACTGTTAAATAGCCATCAGACTGCTAAATAGCCATCAGACTGTTAAATAGCCATCAGTCTGTAAAATAGCCATAAGACTGCTAAATATCCATCAGACTGCTAAATATCCATCAGACTGCTAAATAGCCATCAGTCTGTTAAATAGCCATCAGACTGCTAAATAGCCATCAGTCTGTAAAATAGCCATCAGACTGCTAAATAGTCATCAGACTCCTAAATAGCCGTGAGACAGCTAAAAAACCATCAGTCTGTTAAATAGCCATCAGACTGCTAAATAGTCATCAGTCTGTAAAATAGCCATCAGACTGCTAAATATCCGTCAGACTGCTAAATAGCCATCAGACTGCTAAATAGCAGTGAGACAGCTAAATGATAGCCATCAGACTGCTAAATAGCCATCAGAATGTTAAATAGCAATCAGACTGCTAAATTGCCGTGAGACAGCTAAATAGCCATCAGACTGCTATATATCCATCAGACTGCAAAATAGCCATCAGACTTTTAAATAGCCATCAGTCTGTAAAATAGCCATCAGACTGCTAAATATCCATCAGACTGCTAAATATCCATCAGTCTGTTAAATAGCCATCATACTGCTAAATATCCATCAGACTGCTAAATAGCCATCAGACTGCTAAATAGCCATCAGAATGTTAAATAGCCATCAGACTGCTAAACAGCCATCAGACAGCTAAATAGCCATCACACTGCTAAATAGCCATCAGACTGCTAAATAGCCATCAGACTGCTAAATAGCAGTGAGACAGCTAAATAGCCATCAGACTGCTAAATAGCCATCAGACTGCTAAATAGCCATCAGACTGCTAAATAGCCATCAGTCTGCTAAATAGCCATCAGACTTCTAAATAGCCATCAGTCTGCTAAATAGCCATCATACTGCTAAATATCCATCAGACTGCTAAATATCCATCAGACTGCTAAATATCCATCAGACTGCTAAATAGCCATCAGTCTGTTAAATAGCCATCAGACTGCTAAATAGCCATCAGAATGTTAAATAGCAATCAGACTCCTAAATAGCCGTGAGACAGCTAAATAGCCATCAGACTGCTAAATATCCATCAGACTGCTAAATAGCCATCAGACTGTTAAATAGCCATCAGACTGTTAAATAGCCATCAGTCTGTAAAATAGCCATCAGACTGCTAAATATCCATCAGTCTGCTAAATAGCCATCAGTCTGCTAAATAGCCATCAGACTGCTAAATAGCAGTGAGACAGCTAAATAGCCATCAGACTGCTAAATAGCCATCAGAATGCTAAATAGCCATCAGACTGCTAAATAGCCATCAGAATGTTAAATAGCCATCAGACTGCTAAACAGCCATCAGACAGCTAAATAGCCATCACACTGCTAAATAGCCATCAGACTGCTAAATAGCCATCAGACTGCTAAATAGCCATCAGACTGCTAAATAGCAGTGAGACAGCTAAATAGCCATCAGACTGCTAAATAGCCATCAGACTGCTAAATAGCCATCAGACTGCTAAATAGCCATCAGACTGCTAAATAGCCATCAGACTTCTAAATAGCCATCAGACTGCTAAATATCCATCAGACTGCTAAATAGCCATCAGTCTGCTAAATATCCATCAGACTGCTAAATATCCATCAGACTGCTAAATAGCCATCAGTCTGTTAAATAGCCATCAGACTGCTAAATAGCCATCAGAATGTTAAATAGCAATCAGACTCCTAAATAGCCGTGAGACAGCTAAATAGCCATCAGACTGCTAAATATCCATCAGACTGCTAAATAGCCATCAGACTGTTAAATAGCCATCAGACTGTTAAATAGCCATCAGTCTGTAAAATAGCCATCAGACTGCTAAATATCCATCAGTCTGCTAAATAGCCATCAGTCTGCTAAATAGCCATCAGACTGCTAAATAGCAGTGAGACAGCTAAATAGCCATCAGACTGCTAAATAGCCATCAGAATGCTAAATAGCCATCAGACTGCTAAATAGCCATCAGTCTGCTAAATAGCAATCAGACTCCTAAATAGCCGTGAGACAGCTAAATAGCCATCAGACTGCTAAATAGCCATCAGACTGCTAAATAGCCATCAGACTGCTAAATAGCAGTGAGACAGCTAAATAGCCATCAGACTGCTAAATAGCCATCAGTCTGCTAAATAGCCATCAGACTCCTAAATAGCCGTGAGACTGCTAAATACCCATCAGACTGCTAAATAGCCATCAGACTGCTAAATAGCCATCAGACTGTTAAATAGCCATCAGACTGCTAAATAGCCATCAGAATGTTAAATCGCCGTGAGACAGCTAAATAGCCATCAGACTGCTAAATAGCAATCAGACTCCTAAATAGCCATCAGACTCCTAAATTGCCGTGAGACAGCTAAATAGCCATCAGACTGCTATATATCCATCAGACTGCAAAATAGCCATCAGACTGTTAAATAGCCATCAGTCTGTAAAATAGCCATCAGACTGCTAAATATCCATCAGACTGCTAAATATCCATCAGTCTGTTAAATAGCCATCATACTGCTAAATATCCATCAGACTGCTAAATAGCCATCAGACTGCTAAATAGCCATCAGACTGCTAAATAGCCATCAGACTGCTAAATAGCAATGAGACAGCTAAATAGCCATCAGAATGCTAAATAGCCATCAGACTGCTAAATAGCCATCAGACTCCTAAATAGCCGTGAGACAGCTAAATATCCAACAGACTGCTAAATACCCATCAGAATGCTAAATAGCCATCAGACTGCTAAATAGCCATCAGACTGTTAAATAGCCATTAGACTGCTAAATAGCCATCAGAATGTTAAATAGCCATCAGACTCCTAAATCGCCGTGAGACAGCTAAATAGCCATCAGACTGCTAAATAATAATCAGACTCCTAAATAGCCATCAGACTCCTAAATAGCCGCGAGACAGCTAAATAGCCATCAGACTGCTAAATATCCATCAGACTGCTAAATAGCCATCAGTCTGCTAAATAGCCATCAGACTGTTAAATAGCCATCAGTCTGTAAAATAGCCATCAGACTGCTAAATATCCATCAGACTGCTAAATATCCATCAGTCTGTTAAATAGCCATCATACTGCTAAATATCCATCAGACAGCTAAATAGCCATCAGACTGCTATATATCCATCACACTGCAAAATAGCCATCAGACTTTTAAATAGCCATCAGTCTGTAAAATAGCCATCAGACTGCTAAATATCCATCAGACTGCTAAATATCCATCAGTCTGTTAAATAGCCATCATACTGCTAAATATCCATCAGACTGCTAAATAGCCATCAGACTGCTAAATAGCCATCAGAATGTTAAATAGCCATCAGACTCCTAAATAGCCATGAGACTGCTAAATAGCCATCAGAATGCTAAATAGCCATCAGACTGCTAAATAGCCATCAGTCTGCTAAATAGCCATCAGACTCCTAAATAGCCGTGAGTCAGCTAAATAGCCATCAGACTGCTAAATACCCATCAGACTGATAAATAGCCATCAGACTGCTAAATAGCCATCAGACTGTTAAATAGCCATCAGTCTGTTAAATAGCCATCAGACTGCTAAATAGCCATCAGACTGCTAAATAGCCATCAGTCTGTAAAATAGCCATCAGACTGCTAAATATCCATCAGACTGCTAAATAGCCATCAGTCTGTTAAATAGCCATCAGACTGCTAAATAGCCATCAGACTGCTAAATAGCAGTGAGACAGCTAAATAGCCATCAGACTGCTAAATAGCCATCAGTCTGCTAAATAGCCATCAGACTCCTAAATAGCCGTGAGACTGCTAAATACCCATCAGACTGCTAAATAGCCATCAGACTGTTAAATAGCCATCAGACAGCTAAATAGCCATCAGACTGCTAAATAATAATCAGACTCCTAAATAGCCATCAGACTCCTAAATAGCCGCGAGACAGCTAAATAGCCATCAGACTGCTAAATAGCAGTGAGACTGCTAAATAGCCATCAGACTCCTAAATTGCCGTGAGACAGCTAAATAGCCATCAGACTGCTATATATCCATCAGACTGCAAAATAGCCATCAGACTGTTAAATAGCCATTAGTCTGTAAAATAGCCATCAGACTGCTAAATATCCATCAGACTGCTAAATATCCATCAGTCTGTTAAATAGCCATCATACTGCTAAATATCCATCAGACTGCTAAATAGCCATCAGACTGCTAAATAGCCATCAGTCTGTTAAATAGCCATCAGACTGCTAAATAGCCATCAGACTGCTAAATATCCATCAGACTGCTAAATAGCCATCAGTCTGTTAAATAGCCATCAGACTGCTAAATAGCCATCAGAATGTTAAATAGCAATCAGACTCCTAAATAGCCGTGAGACAGCTAAATAGCCATCAGACTGCTAAATAGCCATCAGAATGTTAAATAGCAATCAGACTGCTAAATTGCCGTGAGACAGCTAAATAGCCATCAGACTGCTATATATCCATCAGACTGCAAAATAGCCATCAGACTTTTAAATAGCCATCAGTCTGTAAAATAGCCATCAGACTGCTAAATATCCATCAGACTGCTAAATATCCATCAGTCTGTTAAATAGCCATCATACTGCTAAATATCCATCAGACTGCTAAATAGCCATCAGACTGCTAAATAGCCATCAGACTGCTAAATAGCAGTGAGACAGCTAAATAGCCATCAGACTGCTAAATAGCCATCAGACTGCTAAATAGCCATCAGACTGCTAAATAGCCATCAGTCTGCTAAATAGCCATCAGACTTCTAAATAGCCATCAGACTGCTAAATATCCATCAGACTGCTAAATAGCCATCAGTCTGCTAAATATCCATCAGACTGCTAAATATCCATCAGACTGCTAAATAGCCATCAGACTGCTAAATAGCCATCAGTCTGCTAAATAGCCATCAGACTTCTAAATAGCCATCAGACTGCTAAATATCCATCAGACAGCTAAATAGCCATCACACTGCTAAATAGCCATCAGACTGCTAAATAGCCATCAGACTGCTAAATAGCAGTGAGATAGCTAAATAGCCATCAGACTGCTAAATAGCCATCAGACTGCTAAATAGCCATCAGACTGCTAAATAGCCATCAGTCTGCTAAATAGCCATCAGACTTCTAAATAGCCATCAGACTGCTAAATATCCATCAGACTGCTAAATAGCCATCAGTCTGCTAAATATCCATCAGACTGCTAAATATCCATCAGACTGCTAAATAGCCATCAGTCTGTTAAATAGCCATCAGACTGCTAAATAGCCATCAGAATGTTAAATAGCAATCAGACTCCTAAATAGCCGTGAGACAGCTAAATAGCCATCAGACTGCTAAATATCCATCAGACTGCTAAATAGCCATCAGACTGTTAAATAGCCATCAGACTGTTAAATAGCCATCAGTCTGTAAAATAGCCATCAGACTGCTAAATATCCATCAGTCTGCTAAATAGCCATCAGTCTGCTAAATAGCCATCAGACTGCTAAATAGCAGTGAGACAGCTAAATAGCCATCAGACTGCTAAATAGCCATCAGAATGCTAAATAGCCATCAGACTGCTAAATAGCCATCAGTCTGCTAAATAGCAATCAGACTCCTAAATAGCCGTGAGACAGCTAAATAGCCATCAGACTGCTAAATAGCCATCAGACTGCTAAATAGCCATCAGACTGCTAAATAGCCGTGAGACTGCTAAATACCCATCAGACTGCTAAATAGCCATCAGACTGCTAAATAGCCATCAGACTGTTAAATAGCCATCAGACTGCTAAATAGCCATCAGAATGTTAAATCGCCGTGAGACAGCTAAATAGCCATCAGACTGCTAAATAGCAATCAGACTCCTAAATAGCCATCAGACTCCTAAATTGCCGTGAGACAGCTAAATAGCCATCAGACTGCTATATATCCATCAGACTGCAAAATAGCCATCAGACTGTTAAATAGCCATCAGTCTGTAAAATAGCCATCAGACTGCTAAATATCCATCAGACTGCTAAATATCCATCAGTCTGTTAAATAGCCATCATACTGCTAAATATCCATCAGACTGCTAAATAGCCATCAGACTGCTAAATAGCCATCAGACTGCTAAATAGCCATCAGACTGCTAAATAGCAATGAGACAGCTAAATAGCCATCAGAATGCTAAATAGCCATCAGACTGCTAAATAGCCATCAGACTCCTAAATAGCCGTGAGACAGCTAAATATCCAACAGACTGCTAAATACCCATCAGAATGCTAAATAGCCATCAGACTGCTAAATAGCCATCAGACTGTTAAATAGCCATTAGACTGCTAAATAGCCATCAGAATGTTAAATAGCCATCAGACTCCTAAATCGCCGTGAGACAGCTAAATAGCCATCAGACTGCTAAATAATAATCAGACTCCTAAATAGCCATCAGACTCCTAAATAGCCGCGAGACAGCTAAATAGCCATCAGACTGCTAAATATCCATCAGACTGCTAAATAGCCATCAGTCTGCTAAATAGCCATCAGACTGTTAAATAGCCATCAGTCTGTAAAATAGCCATCAGACTGCTAAATATCCATCAGACTGCTAAATAGCCATCAGTCTGCTAAATAGCCATCAGACTGTTAAATAGCCATCAGTCTGCTAAATAGCCATCAGACTCCTAAATAGCCGTGAGACTGCTAAATACCCATCAGACTGCTAAATAGCCATCAGACTGCTAAATAGCCATCAGACTGTTAAATAGCCATCAGACTGCTAAATAGCCATCAGAATGTTAAATCGCCGTGAGACAGCTAAATAGCCATCAGACTGCTAAATAGCAATCAGACTCCTAAATAGCCATCAGACTCCTAAATTGCCGTGAGACAGCTAAATAGCCATCAGACTGCTATATATCCATCAGACTGCAAAATAGCCATCAGACTGTTAAATAGCCATCAGTCTGTAAAATAGCCATCAGACTGCTAAATATCCATCAGACTGCTAAATATCCATCAGTCTGTTAAATAGCCATCATACTGCTAAATATCCATCAGACTGCTAAATAGCCATCAGACTGCTAAATAGCCATCAGACTGCTAAATAGCCATCAGACTGCTAAATAGCAATGAGACAGCTAAATAGCCATCAGAATGCTAAATAGCCATCAGACTGCTAAATAGCCATCAGACTCCTAAATAGCCGTGAGACAGCTAAATATCCAACAGACTGCTAAATACCCATCAGAATGCTAAATAGCCATCAGACTGCTAAATAGCCATCAGACTGTTAAATAGCCATTAGACTGCTAAATAGCCATCAGACTGCTAAATAGCCATCAGACTGCTAAATAGCCATCAGACTCCTAAATCGCCGTGAGACAGCTAAATAGCCATCAGACTGCTAAATAATAATCAGACTCCTAAATAGCCATCAGACTCCTAAATAGCCGCGAGACAGCTAAATAGCCATCAGACTGCTAAATATCCATCAGACTGCTAAATAGCCATCAGTCTGCTAAATAGCCATCAGACTGTTAAATAGCCATCAGTCTGTAAAATAGCCATCAGACTGCTAAATATCCATCAGACTGCTAAATATCCATCAGTCTGTTAAATAGCCATCATACTGCTAAATATCCATCAGACAGCTAAATAGCCATCAGACTGCTATATATCCATCACACTGCAAAATAGCCATCAGACTTTTAAATAGCCATCAGTCTGTAAAATAGCCATCAGACTGCTAAATATCCATCAGACTGCTAAATATCCATCAGTCTGTTAAATAGCCATCATACTGCTAAATATCCATCAGACTGCTAAATAGCCATCAGACTGCTAAATAGCCATCAGAATGTTAAATAGCCATCAGACTCCTAAATAGCCGTGAGACAGCTAAATAGCCATCAGACTGCTAAATAGCCATCAGAATGCTCAATAACCATCAGACTCCTAATTAGCCATGAGACTGCTAAATAGCCATCAGAATGCTAAATAGCCATCAGACTGCTAAATAGCCATCAGTCTGCTAAATAGCCATCAGACTCCTAAATAGCCGTGAGTCAGCTAAATAGCCATCAGACTGCTAAATACCCATCAGACTGATAAATAGCCATCAGACTGCTAAATAGCCATCAGACTGTTAAATAGCCATCAGTCTGTAAAATAGCCATTAGACTGCTAAATATCCATCAGACTGCTAAATATCCATCAGACTGCTAAATAGCCATCAGTCTGTTAAATAGCCATCAGACTGCTAAATAGCCATCAGACTGCTAAATAGCCATCAGTCTGTAAAATAGCCATCAGACTGCTAAATATCCATCAGACTGCTAAATAGCCATCAGTCTGTTAAATAGCCATCAGACTGCTAAATAGCCATCAGACTGCTAAATAGCAGTGAGACAGCTAAATAGCCATCAGACTGCTAAATAGCCATCAGTCTGCTAAATAGCCATCAGACTCCTACATAGCCGTGAGACTGCTAAATACCCATCAGACTGCTAAATAGCCATCAGACTGTTAAATAGCCATCAGACAGCTAAATAGCCATCAGACTGCTAAATAATAATCAGACTCCTAAATAGCCATCAGACTCCTAAATAGCCGCGAGACAGCTAAATAGCCATCAGACTGCTAAATAGCAGTGAGACTGCTAAATAGCCATCAGACTCCTAAATTGCCGTGAGACAGCTAAATAGCCATCAGACTGCTATATATCCATCAGACTGCAAAATAGCCATCAGACTGTTAAATAGCCATTAGTCTGTAAAATAGCCATCAGACTGCTAAATATCCATCAGACTGCTAAATATCCATCAGTCTGTTAAATAGCCATCATACTGCTAAATATCCATCAGACTGCTAAATAGCCATCAGACTGCTAAATAGCCATCAGTCTGTTAAATAGCCATCAGACTGCTAAATAGCCATCAGACTGCTAAATATCCATCAGACTGCTAAATAGCCATCAGTCTGTTAAATAGCCATCAGACTGCTAAATAGCCATCAGAATGTTAAATAGCAATCAGACTCCTAAATAGCCGTGAGACAGCTAAATAGCCATCAGACTGCTAAATAGCCATCAGAATGTTAAATAGCAATCAGACTGCTAAATTGCCGTGAGACAGCTAAATAGCCATCAGACTGCTATATATCCATCAGACTGCAAAATAGCCATCAGACTTTTAAATAGCCATCAGTCTGTAAAATAGCCATCAGACTGCTAAATATCCATCAGACTGCTAAATATCCATCAGTCTGTTAAATAGCCATCATACTGCTAAATATCCATCAGACTGCTAAATAGCCATCAGACTGCTAAATAGCCATCAGAATGTTAAATAGCCATCAGACTGCTAAACAGCCATCAGACAGCTAAATAGCCATCAGACTGCTAAATAGCAGTGAGACAGCTAAATAGCCATCAGACTGCTAAATAGCCATCAGACTGCTAAATAGCCATCAGACTGCTAAATAGCCATCAGTCTGCTAAATAGCCATCAGACTTCTAAATAGCCATCAGACTGCTAAATATCCATCAGACTGCTAAATAGCCATCAGTCTGCTAAATATCCATCAGACTGCTAAATATCCATCAGACTGCTAAATAGCCATCAGTCTGTTAAATAGCCATCAGACTGCTAAATAGCCATCAGAATGTTAAATAGCAATCAGACTCCTAAATAGCCGTGAGACAGCTAAATAGCCATCAGACTGCTAAATATCCATCAGACTGCTAAATAGCCATCAGACTGTTAAATAGCCATCAGACTGTTAAATAGCCATCAGTCTGTAAAATAGCCATCAGACTGCTAAATATCCATCAGTCTGCTAAATAGCCATCAGTCTGCTAAATAGCCATCAGACTGCTAAATAGCAGTGAGACAGCTAAATAGCCATCAGACTGCTAAATAGCCATCAGAATGCTAAATAGCCATCAGACTGCTAAATAGCCATCAGTCTGCTAAATAGCAATCAGACTCCTAAATAGCCGTGAGACAGCTAAATAGCCATCAGACTGCTAAATAGCCATCAGACTGCTAAATAGCCATCAGACTGCTAAATAGCAGTGAGACAGCTAAATAGCCATCAGACTGCTAAATAGCCATCAGTCTGCTAAATAGCCATCAGACTCCTAAATAGCCGTGAGACTGCTAAATACCCATCAGACTGCTAAATAGCCATCAGACTGCTAAATAGCCATCAGACTGTTAAATAGCCATCAGACTGCTAAATAGCCATCAGAATGTTAAATCGCCGTGAGACAGCTAAATAGCCATCAGACTGCTAAATAGCAATCAGACTCCTAAATAGCCATCAGACTCCTAAATTGCCGTGAGACAGCTAAATAGCCATCAGACTGCTATATATCCATCAGACTGCAAAATAGCCATCAGACTGTTAAATAGCCATCAGTCTGTAAAATAGCCATCAGACTGCTAAATATCCATCAGACTGCTAAATATCCATCAGTCTGTTAAATAGCCATCATACTGCTAAATATCCATCAGACTGCTAAATAGCCATCAGACTGCTAAATAGCCATCAGACTGCTAAATAGCCATCAGACTGCTAAATAGCAATGAGACAGCTAAATAGCCATCAGAATGCTAAATAGCCATCAGACTGCTAAATAGCCATCAGACTCCTAAATAGCCGTGAGACAGCTAAATATCCAACAGACTGCTAAATACCCATCAGAATGCTAAATAGCCATCAGACTGCTAAATAGCCATCAGACTGTTAAATAGCCATTAGACTGCTAAATAGCCATCAGAATGTTAAATAGCCATCAGACTCCTAAATCGCCGTGAGACAGCTAAATAGCCATCAGACTGCTAAATAATAATCAGACTCCTAAATAGCCATCAGACTCCTAAATAGCCGCGAGACAGCTAAATATCCATCAGACTGCTAAATAGCCATCAGTCTGCTAAATAGCCATCAGACTGTTAAATAGCCATCAGTCTGTAAAATAGCCATCAGACTGCTAAATATCCATCAGACTGCTAAATATCCATCAGTCTGTTAAATAGCCATCATACTGCTAAATATCCATCAGACAGCTAAATAGCCATCAGACTGCTATATATCCATCACACTGCAAAATAGCCATCAGACTTTTAAATAGCCATCAGTCTGTAAAATAGCCATCAGACTGCTAAATATCCATCAGACTGCTAAATATCCATCAGTCTGTTAAATAGCCATCATACTGCTAAATATCCATCAGACTGCTAAATAGCCATCAGACTGCTAAATAGCCATCAGACTGCTAAATAGCCATCAGACTGCTAAATAGCAATGAGACAGCTAAATAGCCATCAGAATGCTAAATAGCCATCAGACTGCTAAATAGCCATCAGACTCCTAAATAGCCGTGAGACAGCTAAATATCCAACAGACTGCTAAATACCCATCAGAATGCTAAATAGCCATCAGACTGCTAAATAGCCATCAGACTGTTAAATAGCCATTAGACTGCTAAATAGCCATCAGAATGTTAAATAGCCATCAGACTCCTAAATCGCCGTGAGACAGCTAAATAGCCATCAGACTGCTAAATAATAATCAGACTCCTAAATAGCCATCAGACTCCTAAATAGCCGCGAGACAGCTAAATATCCATCAGACTGCTAAATAGCCATCAGTCTGCTAAATAGCCATCAGACTGTTAAATAGCCATCAGTCTGTAAAATAGCCATCAGACTGCTAAATATCCATCAGACTGCTAAATATCCATCAGTCTGTTAAATAGCCATCATACTGCTAAATATCCATCAGACAGCTAAATAGCCATCAGACTGCTATATATCCATCACACTGCAAAATAGCCATCAGACTTTTAAATAGCCATCAGTCTGTAAAATAGCCATCAGACTGCTAAATATCCATCAGACTGCTAAATATCCATCAGTCTGTTAAATAGCCATCATACTGCTAAATATCCATCAGACTGCTAAATAGCCATCAGACTGCTAAATAGCCATCAGAATGTTAAATAGCCATCAGACTCCTAAATAGCCGTGAGACAGCTAAATAGCCATCAGACTGCTAAATAGCCATCAGAATGCTCAATAACCATCAGACTCCTAATTAGCCATGAGACTGCTAAATAGCCATCAGACTGCTAAATAGCCATCAGACTCCTAAATTGCCGTGAGACAGCTAAATAGCCATCAGACTGCTAAATAGCCATCAGAATGCTAAATAACCACCAGACTCCTAAATAGCCATCAGACTGCTAAATAGCCGTGAGACAGATAAATAGCCATCAGACTGCTAAATAGCCATCAGACTGCTAAATAGCCATCAGAATGTTAAATAGCCATCAGACTCCTAAATAGCCGTGAGACAGCTAAATAGCCATCAGACTGGTAAATAGCCATCAGATTGCTAAATAGCTATCAGACTGCTAAATAGCCATCAGACTCCTAAATAGCCATCAGATTGCTAAATAGC
The DNA here is from genome assembly GCF_045679555.1 of Salvelinus alpinus. Classification (NCBI taxonomy): domain Eukaryota; kingdom Metazoa; phylum Chordata; class Actinopteri; order Salmoniformes; family Salmonidae; genus Salvelinus; species Salvelinus alpinus. The sequence continues at coordinate 7,033,174 of NC_092090.1, read as the reverse complement.
CATCAGATTGCTAAATAGCCATCAAACTGCTAAATAGCCATGAGACTGCTAAATAGCCATCAGACTGCTAAATAGCCATCAAAATGTTAAATAACCATCAGACTGCTAAATAGCCATCAGACTGCTAAATAGCCATCAGACTCCTAAATAGCCGTGAGACAGCTAAATAGCCGTGAGACAGCTAAATAGCCATCAGACTGCTAAATAGCCATCAGACTGCTAAATATCCATCAGACTGCTAAATAGCCATCAGAATGCTAAATAGCCGTGAGACAGCTAAATAGTCATCAGACTGCTAAATAGCCATCAGACTGCTAAATAGCCATCAGACTGCTAAATAGCCATCAGTCTGTTAAATAGCCATCAGACTGCTAAATAGCCATCAGTCTGCTAAATAGCCATCAGACTCCTAAATAGCCGTGAGACAGCTAAATAGTCATCAGACTGCTAAATAGCCATCAGACTGCTAAATAGCCATCAGAATGTTAAATAGCAATCAGACTCCTAAATAGCCGTGAGACAGCTAAATAGCCATCAGACTGCTAAATAGCAATCAGACTGCTAAATAGCCATCAGACTCCTAAATAGCCGTGAGACAGCTAAAAAAACATCAGACTGCTAAATAGCCATCAGACTGCTAAATAGCCATCAGACTGTTAAATAGCCATCAGTCTGTAAAATAGCCATCAGACTGCTAAATAGTCATCAGACTCCTAAATAGCCGTGAGACAGCTAAAAAACCATCAGACTGCTAAATAGCCATCAGACTGCTAAATAGCCATGAGACAACTAAATAGCCATCAGACTGCTAAATAGCCATCAGACTGCTAAATAGCAGTGAGACAGCTAAATAGCCATCAGACTGCTAAATAACCATCAGACTCCTAAATAGCCATGAGACAGCTAAATAGCCATCAGACTGCTAAATAGCCATCAGACTGCTAAATAGCCATGAGACAGCTAAATAACCATCAGACTCCTAAATAGCCATCAGACTGCTAAATAGCCATCAGATTCCTAAATAGCCGTGAGACAGCTAAAAAAACATCAGACTGCTAAATAGCCATCAGACTGCTAAATAGCCATCAGACTGTTAAATAGCCATCAGTCTGTAAAATAGCCATCAGACTGCTAAATAGTCATCAGACTCCTAAATAGCCGTGAGACAGCTAAAAAACCATCAGACTGCTAAATAGCCATCAGACTGCTAAATAGCCATGAGACAACTAAATAGCCATCAGACTGCTAAATAGCCATCAGACTGCTAAATAGCAGTGAGACAGCTAAATAGCCATCAGACTGCTAAATAACCATCAGACTCCTAAATAGCCATGAGACAGCTAAATAGCCATCAGACTGCTAAATAGCCATCAGACTGCTAAATAGCCATGAGACAGCTAAATAACCATCAGACTCCTAAATAGCCATCAGACTGCTAAATAGCCATCAGATTCCTAAATACCCATCAGACTGCTAAATAGCCATCAGCTTGCTAAATAGCCATCAGAATGCTAAATAACCATCAGACTCCTAAATAGCCATCAGACTGCTAAATAGCCATCAGACTGTTAAATAGCCATCAGACTGCTAAATAGCCATCAGTCTGCTAAATAGCCATCAGACTCCTAAATAGCCGTGAGACAGCTAAATAGCCATCAGACTGCTAAATACCCATCAGACTGCTAAATAGCCATCAGACTGCTAAATAGCCATCAGACTGTTAAATAGCCATCAGACTGCTAAATAGCCATCAGAATGTTAAATAGCCATCAGACTCCTAAACCGCCGTGAGACAGCTAAATAGCCATCAGACTGCTAAATAGCCATCAGACTCCTAAATTGCCGTGAGACAGCTAAATAGCCAGACTGCTATATATCCATCAGACTGCAAAATAGCCATCAGACTGTTAAATAGCCATCAGTCTGTAAAATAGCCATCAGACTGCTAAATCTCCATCAGACTGCTAAATAGCCATCAGTCTGTTAAATAGCCATCAGACTGCTAAATAGCCATCAGAATGTTAAATAGCAATCAGACTCCTAAATAGCCGTGAGACAGCTAAATAGCCATCAGACTGCTAAATAGCCATCAGATTGCTAAATAGCCATCAGACTGTTAAATAGCCATCAGACTGCTAAATAGCCATCAGACTGTTAAATAGCCATCAGTCTGTAAAATAGCCATAAGACTGCTAAATATCCATCAGACTGCTAAATATCCATCAGACTGCTAAATAGCCATCAGTCTGTTAAATAGCCATCAGACTGCTAAATAGCCATCAGTCTGTAAAATAGCCATCAGACTGCTAAATAGTCATCAGACTCCTAAATAGCCGTGAGACAGCTAAAAAACCATCAGTCTGTTAAATAGCCATCAGACTGCTAAATAGTCATCAGTCTGTAAAATAGCCATCAGACTGCTAAATATCCGTCAGACTGCTAAATAGCCATCAGACTGCTAAATAGCAGTGAGACAGCTAAATGATAGCCATCAGACTGCTAAATAGCCATCAGAATGTTAAATAGCAATCAGACTGCTAAATTGCCGTGAGACAGCTAAATAGCCATCAGACTGCTATATATCCATCAGACTGCAAAATAGCCATCAGACTTTTAAATAGCCATCAGTCTGTAAAATAGCCATCAGACTGCTAAATATCCATCAGACTGCTAAATATCCATCAGTCTGTTAAATAGCCATCATACTGCTAAATATCCATCAGACTGCTAAATAGCCATCAGACTGCTAAATAGCCATCAGAATGTTAAATAGCCATCAGACTGCTAAACAGCCATCAGACAGCTAAATAGCCATCACACTGCTAAATAGCCATCAGACTGCTAAATAGCCATCAGACTGCTAAATAGCAGTGAGACAGCTAAATAGCCATCAGACTGCTAAATAGCCATCAGACTGCTAAATAGCCATCAGACTGCTAAATAGCCATCAGTCTGCTAAATAGCCATCAGACTTCTAAATAGCCATCAGTCTGCTAAATATCCATCAGACTGCTAAATAGCCATCAGTCTGCTAAATATCCATCAGACTGCTAAATATCCATCAGACTGCTAAATAGCCATCAGTCTGTTAAATAGCCATCAGACTGCTAAATAGCCATCAGAATGTTAAATAGCAATCAGACTCCTAAATAGCCGTGAGACAGCTAAATAGCCATCAGACTGCTAAATATCCATCAGACTGCTAAATAGCCATCAGACTGTTAAATAGCCATCAGACTGTTAAATAGCCATCAGTCTGTAAAATAGCCATCAGACTGCTAAATATCCATCAGTCTGCTAAATAGCCATCAGTCTGCTAAATAGCCATCAGACTGCTAAATAGCAGTGAGACAGCTAAATAGCCATCAGACTGCTAAATAGCCATCAGAATGCTAAATAGCCATCAGACTGCTAAATAGCCATCAGTCTGCTAAATAGCAATCAGACTCCTAAATAGCCGTGAGACAGCTAAATAGCCATCAGACTGCTAAATAGCCATCAGACTGCTAAATAGCCATCAGACTGCTAAATAGCAGTGAGACAGCTAAATAGCCATCAGACTGCTAAATAGCCATCAGTCTGCTAAATAGCCATCAGACTCCTAAATAGCCGTGAGACTGCTAAATACCCATCAGACTGCTAAATAGCCATCAGACTGCTAAATAGCCATCAGACTGTTAAATAGCCATCAGACTGCTAAATAGCCATCAGAATGTTAAATCGCCGTGAGACAGCTAAATAGCCATCAGACTGCTAAATAGCAATCAGACTCCTAAATAGCCATCAGACTCCTAAATTGCCGTGAGACAGCTAAATAGCCATCAGACTGCTATATATCCATCAGACTGCAAAATAGCCATCAGACTGTTAAATAGCCATCAGTCTGTAAAATAGCCATCAGACTGCTAAATATCCATCAGACTGCTAAATATCCATCAGTCTGTTAAATAGCCATCATACTGCTAAATATCCATCAGACTGCTAAATAGCCATCAGACTGCTAAATAGCCATCAGACTGCTAAATAGCCATCAGACTGCTAAATAGCAATGAGACAGCTAAATAGCCATCAGAATGCTAAATAGCCATCAGACTGCTAAATATCCATCAGACTGCTAAATAGCCATCAGTCTGTTAAATAGCCATCAGACTGCTAAATAGCCATCAGAATGTTAAATAGCAATCAGACTCCTAAATAGCCGTGAGACAGCTAAATAGCCATCAGACTGCTAAATATCCATCAGACTGCTAAATAGCCATCAGACTGTTAAATAGCCATCAGACTGTTAAATAGCCATCAGTCTGTAAAATAGCCATCAGACTGCTAAATATCCATCAGTCTGCTAAATAGCCATCAGTCTGCTAAATAGCCATCAGACTGCTAAATAGCAGTGAGACAGCTAAATAGCCATCAGACTGCTAAATAGCCATCAGAATGCTAAATAGCCATCAGACTGCTAAATAGCCATCAGTCTGCTAAATAGCAATCAGACTCCTAAATAGCCGTGAGACAGCTAAATAGCCATCAGACTGCTAAATAGCCATCAGACTGCTAAATAGCCATCAGACTGCTAAATAGCAGTGAGACAGCTAAATAGCCATCAGACTGCTAAATAGCCATCAGTCTGCTAAATAGCCATCAGACTCCTAAATAGCCGTGAGACTGCTAAATACCCATCAGACTGCTAAATAGCCATCAGACTGCTAAATAGCCATCAGACTGTTAAATAGCCATCAGACTGCTAAATAGCCATCAGAATGTTAAATCGCCGTGAGACAGCTAAATAGCCATCAGACTGCTAAATAGCAATCAGACTCCTAAATAGCCATCAGACTCCTAAATTGCCGTGAGACAGCTAAATAGCCATCAGACTGCTATATATCCATCAGACTGCAAAATAGCCATCAGACTGTTAAATAGCCATCAGTCTGTAAAATAGCCATCAGACTGCTAAATATCCATCAGACTGCTAAATATCCATCAGTCTGTTAAATAGCCATCATACTGCTAAATATCCATCAGACTGCTAAATAGCCATCAGACTGCTAAATAGCCATCAGACTGCTAAATAGCCATCAGACTGCTAAATAGCAATGAGACAGCTAAATAGCCATCAGAATGCTAAATAGCCATCAGACTGCTAAATAGCCATCAGACTCCTAAATAGCCGTGAGACAGCTAAATATCCAACAGACTGCTAAATACCCATCAGAATGCTAAATAGCCATCAGACTGCTAAATAGCCATCAGACTGTTAAATAGCCATTAGACTGCTAAATAGCCATCAGAATGTTAAATAGCCATCAGACTCCTAAATCGCCGTGAGACAGCTAAATAGCCATCAGACTGCTAAATAATAATCAGACTCCTAAATAGCCATCAGACTCCTAAATAGCCGCGAGACAGCTAAATAGCCATCAGACTGCTAAATATCCATCAGACTGCTAAATAGCCATCAGTCTGCTAAATAGCCATCAGACTGTTAAATAGCCATCAGTCTGTAAAATAGCCATCAGACTGCTAAATATCCATCAGACTGCTAAATATCCATCAGTCTGTTAAATAGCCATCATACTGCTAAATATCCATCAGACAGCTAAATAGCCATCAGACTGCTATATATCCATCACACTGCAAAATAGCCATCAGACTTTTAAATAGCCATCAGTCTGTAAAATAGCCATCAGACTGCTAAATATCCATCAGACTGCTAAATATCCATCAGTCTGTTAAATAGCCATCATACTGCTAAATATCCATCAGACTGCTAAATAGCCATCAGACTGCTAAATAGCCATCAGAATGTTAAATAGCCATCAGACTCCTAAATAGCCGTGAGACAGCTAAATAGCCATCAGACTGCTAAATAGCCATCAGAATGCTCAATAACCATCAGACTCCTAAATAGCCATGAGACTGCTAAATAGCCATCAGACTGCTAAATAGCCATCAGACTCCTAAATAGCCATCAGAATGCTCAATAACCATCAGACTCCTAAATAGCAGTGAGACAGCTAAATAGCCATCAGACTGCTAAATAGCCATCAGACTGCTAAATAGCCATCAGACTGCTAAATAGCCATCAGTCTGCTAAATAGCCATCAGACTCCTAAATAGCCGTGAGACAGCTAAATAGCCATCAGACTGCTAAATAGCCATCAGAATGTTAAATAGCCATCAGACTCCTAAATCGCCGTGAGACCGCTAAATAGCCATCAGACTGCTAAATAGCAATCAGACTCCTAAATAGCCATCAGACTGCAAAATAGCCATCAGACTCCTAAATCGCCGTGAGACCGCTAAATAGCCATCAGACTGCTAAATAGCAATCAGACTCCTAAATAGCCATCAGTCTGCTAAATAGCCATCAGACTGCTAAATAGCAGTGAGACAGCTAAATAGCCATCAGACTGCTAAATAGCCATCAGAATGCTAAATAGCCATCAGACTGCTAAATAGCCATCAGTCTGCTAAATAGCAATCAGACTCCTAAATAGCCGTGAGACAGCTAAATAGCCATCAGACTGCTAAATAGCCATCAGACTGCTAAATAGCCATCAGACTGCTAAATAGCAGTGAGACAGCTAAATAGCCATCAGACTGCTAAATAGCCATCAGTCTGCTAAATAGCCATCAGACTCCTAAATAGCCGTGAGACTGCTAAATACCCATCAGACTGCTAAATAGCCATCAGACTGCTAAATAGCCATCAGACTGTTAAATAGCCATCAGACTGCTAAATAGCCATCAGAATGTTAAATCGCCGTGAGACAGCTAAATAGCCATCAGACTGCTAAATAGCAATCAGACTCCTAAATAGCCATCAGACTCCTAAATTGCCGTGAGACAGCTAAATAGCCATCAGACTGCTATATATCCATCAGACTGCAAAATAGCCATCAGACTGTTAAATAGCCATCAGTCTGTAAAATAGCCATCAGACTGCTAAATATCCATCAGACTGCTAAATATCCATCAGTCTGTTAAATAGCCATCATACTGCTAAATATCCATCAGACTGCTAAATAGCCATCAGACTGCTAAATAGCCATCAGACTGCTAAATAGCCATCAGACTGCTAAATAGCAATGAGACAGCTAAATAGCCATCAGAATGCTAAATAGCCATCAGACTGCTAAATAGCCATCAGACTCCTAAATAGCCGTGAGACAGCTAAATATCCAACAGACTGCTAAATACCCATCAGAATGCTAAATAGCCATCAGACTGCTAAATAGCCATCAGACTGTTAAATAGCCATTAGACTGCTAAATAGCCATCAGAATGTTAAATAGCCATCAGACTCCTAAATCGCCGTGAGACAGCTAAATAGCCATCAGACTGCTAAATAATAATCAGACTCCTAAATAGCCATCAGACTCCTAAATAGCCGCGAGACAGCTAAATAGCCATCAGACTGCTAAATATCCATCAGACTGCTAAATAGCCATCAGTCTGCTAAATAGCCATCAGACTGTTAAATAGCCATCAGTCTGTAAAATAGCCATCAGACTGCTAAATATCCATCAGACTGCTAAATATCCATCAGTCTGTTAAATAGCCATCATACTGCTAAATATCCATCAGACAGCTAAATAGCCATCAGACTGCTATATATCCATCACACTGCAAAATAGCCATCAGACTTTTAAATAGCCATCAGTCTGTAAAATAGCCATCAGACTGCTAAATATCCATCAGACTGCTAAATATCCATCAGTCTGTTAAATAGCCATCATACTGCTAAATATCCATCAGACTGCTAAATAGCCATCAGACTGCTAAATAGCCATCAGAATGTTAAATAGCCATCAGACTCCTAAATAGCCGTGAGACAGCTAAATAGCCATCAGACTGCTAAATAGCCATCAGAATGCTCAATAACCATCAGACTCCTAAATAGCCATGAGACTGCTAAATAGCCATCAGACTGCTAAATAGCCATCAGACTCCTAAATAGCCATCAGAATGCTCAATAACCATCAGACTCCTAAATAGCAGTGAGACAGCTAAATAGCCATCAGACTGCTAAATAGCCATCAGACTGCTAAATAGCCATCAGACTGCTAAATAGCCATCAGTCTGCTAAATAGCCATCAGACTCCTAAATAGCCGTGAGACAGCTAAATAGCCATCAGACTGCTAAATAGCCATCAGAATGTTAAATAGCCATCAGACTCCTAAATCGCCGTGAGACCGCTAAATAGCCATCAGACTGCTAAATAGCAATCAGACTCCTAAATAGCCATCAGACTGCAAAATAGCCATCAGACTCCTAAATTGCCGTGAGACTGCTAAATAGCCATCAGACTGCTAAATAGCCATCAGAATGTTAAATAGCCATCAGACTCCTAAATAGCCGTGAGACAGCTAAATAGCCATCAGACTAGTAAATAGCCATCAGATTGCTAAATAGCTATCAGACTCCTAAATAGCCGTGAGACAGCTAAATAGCCATCAGACTGCTAAATAGCCATCAGACTCCTAAATAGCCATCAGATTGCTAAATAGCCATCAGATTGCTAAATAGCCATCAAACTGCTAAATAGCCATGAGACTGCTAAATATCCATCAGACTGCTAAATAGCCATCAGTCTGTTAAATAGCCATCAGACTGCTAAATAGCCATCAGAATGTTAAATAGCAATCAGACTCCTAAATAGCCGTGAGACAGCTAAATAGCCATCAGACTGCTAAATAGCCATCAGAATGTTAAATAGCAATCAGACTGCTAAATTGCCGTGAGACAGCTAAATAGCCATCAGACTGCTATATATCCATCAGACTGCAAAATAGCCATCAGACTTTTAAATAGCCATCAGTCTGTAAAATAGCCATCAGACTGCTAAATATCCATCAGACTGCTAAATATCCATCAGTCTGTTAAATAGCCATCATACTGCTAAATATCCATCAGACTGCTAAATAGCCATCAGACTGCTAAATAGCCATCAGAATGTTAAATAGCCATCAGACTGCTAAACAGCCATCAGACAGCTAAATAGCCATCACACTGCTAAATAGCCATCAGACTGCTAAATAGCCATCAGACTGCTAAATAGCAGTGAGACAGCTAAATAGCCATCAGACTGCTAAATAGCCATCAGACTGCTAAATAGCCATCAGACTGCTAAATAGCCATCAGTCTGCTAAATAGCCATCAGACTTCTAAATAGCCATCAGTCTGCTAAATATCCATCAGACTGCTAAATAGCCATCAGTCTGCTAAATATCCATCAGACTGCTAAATATCCATCAGACTGCTAAATAGCCATCAGTCTGTTAAATAGCCATCAGACTGCTAAATAGCCATCAGAATGTTAAATAGCAATCAGACTCCTAAATAGCCGTGAGACAGCTAAATAGCCATCAGACTGCTAAATATCCATCAGACTGCTAAATAGCCATCAGACTGTTAAATAGCCATCAGACTGTTAAATAGCCATCAGTCTGTAAAATAGCCATCAGACTGCTAAATATCCATCAGTCTGCTAAATAGCCATCAGTCTGCTAAATAGCCATCAGACTGCTAAATAGCAGTGAGACAGCTAAATAGCCATCAGACTGCTAAATAGCCATCAGAATGCTAAATAGCCATCAGACTGCTAAATAGCCATCAGTCTGCTAAATAGCAATCAGACTCCTAAATAGCCGTGAGACAGCTAAATAGCCATCAGACTGCTAAATAGCCATCAGACTGCTAAATAGCCATCAGACTGCTAAATAGCAGTGAGACAGCTAAATAGCCATCAGACTGCTAAATAGCCATCAGTCTGCTAAATAGCCATCAGACTCCTAAATAGCCGTGAGACTGCTAAATACCCATCAGACTGCTAAATAGCCATCAGACTGCTAAATAGCCATCAGACTGTTAAATAGCCATCAGACTGCTAAATAGCCATCAGAATGTTAAATCGCCGTGAGACAGCTAAATAGCCATCAGACTGCTAAATAGCCATCAGTCTGCTAAATAGCCATCAGACTCCTAAATAGCCGTGAGACTGCTAAATACCCATCAGACTGCTAAATAGCCATCAGACTGCTAAATAGCCATCAGACTGTTAAATAGCCATCAGACTGCTAAATAGCCATCAGAATGTTAAATCGCCGTGAGACAGCTAAATAGCCATCAGACTGCTAAATAGCAATCAGACTCCTAAATAGCCATCAGACTCCTAAATTGCCGTGAGACAGCTAAATAGCCATCAGACTGCTATATATCCATCAGACTGCAAAATAGCCATCAGACTGTTAAATAGCCATCAGTCTGTAAAATAGCCATCAGACTGCTAAATATCCATCAGACTGCTAAATATCCATCAGTCTGTTAAATAGCCATCATACTGCTAAATATCCATCAGACTGCTAAATAGCCATCAGACTGCTAAATAGCCATCAGACTGCTAAATAGCCATCAGACTGCTAAATAGCAATGAGACAGCTAAATAGCCATCAGAATGCTAAATAGCCATCAGACTGCTAAATAGCCATCAGACTCCTAAATAGCCGTGAGACAGCTAAATATCCAACAGACTGCTAAATACCCATCAGAATGCTAAATAGCCATCAGACTGCTAAATAGCCATCAGACTGTTAAATAGCCATTAGACTGCTAAATAGCCATCAGAATGTTAAATAGCCATCAGACTCCTAAATCGCCGTGAGACAGCTAAATAGCCATCAGACTGCTAAATAATAATCAGACTCCTAAATAGCCATCAGACTCCTAAATAGCCGCGAGACAGCTAAATAGCCATCAGACTGCTAAATATCCATCAGACTGCTAAATAGCCATCAGTCTGCTAAATAGCCATCAGACTGTTAAATAGCCATCAGTCTGTAAAATAGCCATCAGACTGCTAAATATCCATCAGACTGCTAAATATCCATCAGTCTGTTAAATAGCCATCATACTGCTAAATATCCATCAGACAGCTAAATAGCCATCAGACTGCTATATATCCATCACACTGCAAAATAGCCATCAGACTTTTAAATAGCCATCAGTCTGTAAAATAGCCATCAGACTGCTAAATATCCATCAGACTGCTAAATATCCATCAGTCTGTTAAATAGCCATCATACTGCTAAATATCCATCAGACTGCTAAATAGCCATCAGACTGCTAAATAGCCATCAGAATGTTAAATAGCCATCAGACTCCTAAATAGCCGTGAGACAGCTAAATAGCCATCAGACTGCTAAATAGCCATCAGAATGCTCAATAACCATCAGACTCCTAAATAGCCATGAGACTGCTAAATAGCCATCAGACTGCTAAATAGCCATCAGACTCCTAAATAGCCATCAGAATGCTCAATAACCATCAGACTCCTAAATAGCAGTGAGACAGCTAAATAGCCATCAGACTGCTAAATAGCCATCAGAATGCTAAATAGCCATCAGACTGCTAAATAGCCATCAGTCTGCTAAATAGCCATCAGACTCCTAAATAGCCGTGAGACAGCTAAATAGCCATCAGACTGCTAAATAGCCATCAGAATGTTAAATAGCCATCAGACTCCTAAATCGCCGTGAGACCGCTAAATAGCCATCAGACTGCTAAATAGCAATCAGACTCCTAAATAGCCATCAGACTGCAAAATAGCCATCAGACTCCTAAATTGCCGTGAGACTGCTAAATAGCCATCAGACTGCTAAATAGCCATCAGAATGTTAAATAGCCATCAGACTCCTAAATAGCCGTGAGACAGCTAAATAGCCATCAGACTAGTAAATAGCCATCAGATTGCTAAATAGCTATCAGACTCCTAAATAGCCGTGAGACAGCTAAATAGCCATCAGACTGCTAAATAGCCATCAGACTCCTAAATAGCCATCAGATTGCTAAATAGCCATCAGATTGCTAAATAGCCATCAAACTGCTAAATAGCCATGAGACTGCTAAATATCCATCAGACTGCTAAATAGCCATCAGTCTGTTAAATAGCCATCAGACTGCTAAATAGCCATCAGAATGTTAAATAGCAATCAGACTCCTAAATAGCCGTGAGACAGCTAAATAGCCATCAGACTGCTAAATAGCCATCAGAATGTTAAATAGCAATCAGACTGCTAAATTGCCGTGAGACAGCTAAATAGCCATCAGACTGCTATATATCCATCAGACTGCAAAATAGCCATCAGACTTTTAAATAGCCATCAGTCTGTAAAATAGCCATCAGACTGCTAAATATCCATCAGACTGCTAAATATCCATCAGTCTGTTAAATAGCCATCATACTGCTAAATATCCATCAGACTGCTAAATAGCCATCAGACTGCTAAATAGCCATCAGAATGTTAAATAGCCATCAGACTGCTAAACAGCCATCAGACAGCTAAATAGCCATCACACTGCTAAATAGCCATCAGACTGCTAAATAGCCATCAGACTGCTAAATAGCAGTGAGACAGCTAAATAGCCATCAGACTGCTAAATAGCCATCAGACTGCTAAATAGCCATCAGACTGCTAAATAGCCATCAGTCTGCTAAATAGCCATCAGACTTCTAAATAGCCATCAGTCTGCTAAATATCCATCAGACTGCTAAATAGCCATCAGTCTGCTAAATATCCATCAGACTGCTAAATATCCATCAGACTGCTAAATAGCCATCAGTCTGTTAAATAGCCATCAGACTGCTAAATAGCCATCAGAATGTTAAATAGCAATCAGACTCCTAAATAGCCGTGAGACAGCTAAATAGCCATCAGACTGCTAAATATCCATCAGACTGCTAAATAGCCATCAGACTGTTAAATAGCCATCAGACTGTTAAATAGCCATCAGTCTGTAAAATAGCCATCAGACTGCTAAATATCCATCAGTCTGCTAAATAGCCATCAGTCTGCTAAATAGCCATCAGACTGCTAAATAGCAGTGAGACAGCTAAATAGCCATCAGACTGCTAAATAGCCATCAGAATGCTAAATAGCCATCAGACTGCTAAATAGCCATCAGTCTGCTAAATAGCAATCAGACTCCTAAATAGCCGTGAGACAGCTAAATAGCCATCAGACTGCTAAATAGCCATCAGACTGCTAAATAGCCATCAGACTGCTAAATAGCAGTGAGACAGCTAAATAGCCATCAGACTGCTAAATAGCCATCAGTCTGCTAAATAGCCATCAGACTCCTAAATAGCCGTGAGACTGCTAAATACCCATCAGACTGCTAAATAGCCATCAGACTGCTAAATAGCCATCAGACTGTTAAATAGCCATCAGACTGCTAAATAGCCATCAGAATGTTAAATCGCCGTGAGACAGCTAAATAGCCATCAGACTGCTAAATAGCAATCAGACTCCTAAATAGCCATCAGACTCCTAAATTGCCGTGAGACAGCTAAATAGCCATCAGACTGCTATATATCCATCAGACTGCAAAATAGCCATCAGACTGTTAAATAGCCATCAGTCTGTAAAATAGCCATCAGACTGCTAAATATCCATCAGACTGCTAAATATCCATCAGTCTGTTAAATAGCCATCATACTGCTAAATATCCATCAGACTGCTAAATAGCCATCAGACTGCTAAATAGCCATCAGACTGCTAAATAGCCATCAGACTGCTAAATAGCAATGAGACAGCTAAATAGCCATCAGAATGCTAAATAGCCATCAGACTGCTAAATAGCCATCAGACTCCTAAATAGCCGTGAGACAGCTAAATATCCAACAGACTGCTAAATACCCATCAGAATGCTAAATAGCCATCAGACTGCTAAATAGCCATCAGACTGTTAAATAGCCATTAGACTGCTAAATAGCCATCAGAATGTTAAATAGCCATCAGACTCCTAAATCGCCGTGAGACAGCTAAATAGCCATCAGACTGCTAAATAATAATCAGACTCCTAAATAGCCATCAGACTCCTAAATAGCCGCGAGACAGCTAAATAGCCATCAGACTGCTAAATATCCATCAGACTGCTAAATAGCCATCAGTCTGCTAAATAGCCATCAGACTGTTAAATAGCCATCAGTCTGTAAAATAGCCATCAGACTGCTAAATATCCATCAGACTGCTAAATATCCATCAGTCTGTTAAATAGCCATCATACTGCTAAATATCCATCAGACAGCTAAATAGCCATCAGACTGCTATATATCCATCACACTGCAAAATAGCCATCAGACTTTTAAATAGCCATCAGTCTGTAAAATAGCCATCAGACTGCTAAATATCCATCAGACTGCTAAATATCCATCAGTCTGTTAAATAGCCATCATACTGCTAAATATCCATCAGACTGCTAAATAGCCATCAGACTGCTAAATAGCCATCAGAATGTTAAATAGCCATCAGACTCCTAAATAGCCGTGAGACAGCTAAATAGCCATCAGACTGCTAAATAGCCATCAGAATGCTCAATAACCATCAGACTCCTAAATAGCCATGAGACTGCTAAATAGCCATCAGACTGCTAAATAGCCATCAGACTCCTAAATTGCCGTGAGACAGCTAAATAGCCATCAGACTGCTAAATAGCCATCAGAATGCTAAATAACCACCAGACTCCTAAATAGCCATCAGACTGCTAAATAGCCGTGAGACAGATAAATAGCCATCAGACTGCTAAATAGCCATCAGACTGCTAAATAGCCATCAGAATGTTAAATAGCCATCAGACTCCTAAATAGCCGTGAGACAGCTAAATAGCCATCAGACTGGTAAATAGCCATCAGATTGCTAAATAGCTATCAGACTGCTAAATAGCCATCAGACTCCTAAATAGCCATCAGATTGCTAAATAGCCATCAGATTGCTAAATAGCCATCAAACTGCTAAATAGCCATGAGACTGCTAAATAGCCATCAGACTGCTAAATAGCCATCAAAATGTTAAATAACCATCAGACTGCTAAATAGCCATCAGACTGCTAAATAGCCATCAGACTCCTAAATAGCCGTGAGACAGCTAAATAGCCGTGAGACAGCTAAATAGCCATCAGACTGCTAAATAGCCATCAGACTGCTAAATATCCATCAGACTGCTAAATAGCCGTGAGACAGCTAAATAGTCATCAGACTGCTAAATAGCCATCAGACTGCTAAATAGCCATCAGACTGCTAAATAGCCATCAGTCTGTTAAATAGCCATCAGACTGCTAAATAGCCATCAGTCTGCTAAATAGCCATCAGACTCCTAAATAGCCGTGAGACAGCTAAATAGTCATCAGACTGCTAAATAGCCATCAGACCGCTAAATAGCCATCAGAATGTTAAATAGCAATCAGACTCCTAAATAGCCGTGAGACAGTTAAATAGCCATCAGACTGCTAAATAGCAATCAGACTGCTAAATAGCCATCAGACTCCTAAATAGCCGTGAGACAGCTAAAAAAACATCAGACTGCTAAATAGCCATCAGACTGCTAAATAGCCATCAGACTGTTAAATAGCCATCAGTCTGTAAAATAGCCATCAGACTGCTAAATAGTCATCAGACTCCTAAATAGCCGTGAGACAGCTAAAAAACCATCAGACTGCTAAATAGCCATCAGACTGCTAAATAGCCATCAGACTGCTAAATAGCAGTGAGACAGCTAAATAGCCATCAGACTGCTAAATAACCATCAGACTCCTAAATAGCCATGAGACAGCTAAATAGCCATCAGACTGCTAAATAGCCATCAGACTGCTAAATAGCCATGAGACAGCTAAATAACCATCAGACTCCTAAATAGCCATCAGACTGCTAAATAGCCATCAGATTCCTAAATAGCCGTGAGACAGCTAAAAAAACATCAGACTGCTAAATAGCCATCAGACTGCTAAATAGCCATCAGACTGTTAAATAGCCATCAGTCTGTAAAATAGCCATCAGACTGCTAAATAGTCATCAGACTCCTAAATAGCCGTGAGACAGCTAAAAAACCATCAGACTGCTAAATAGCCATCAGACTGCTAAATAGCCATGAGACAACTAAATAGCCATCAGACTGCTAAATAGCCATCAGACTGCTAAATAGCAGTGAGACAGCTAAATAGCCATCAGACTGCTAAATAACCATCAGACTCCTAAATAGCCATGAGACAGCTAAATAGCCATCAGACTGCTAAATAGCCATCAGACTGCTAAATAGCCATGAGACAGCTAAATAACCATCAGACTCCTAAATAGCCATCAGACTGCTAAATAGCCATCAGATTCCTAAATACCCATCAGACTGCTAAATAGCCATCAGCTTGCTAAATAGCCATCAGAATGCAAAATAACCATCAGACTCCTAAATAGCCATCAGACTGCTAAATAGCCATCAGACTGTTAAATAGCCATCAGACTGCTAAATAGCCATCAGTCTGCTAAATAGCCATCAGACTCCTAAATAGCCGTGAGACAGCTAAATAGCCATCAGACTGCTAAATACCCATCAGACTGCTAAATAGCCATCAGACTGCTAAATAGCCATCAGACTGTTAAATAGCCATCAGACTGCTAAATAGCCATCAGAATGTTAAATAGCCATCAGACTCCTAAACCGCCGTGAGACAGCTAAATAGCCATCAGACTGCTAAATAGCCATCAGACTCCTAAATTGCCGTGAGACAGCTAAATAGCCAGACTGCTATATATCCATCAGACTGCAAAATAGCCATCAGACTGTTAAATAGCCATCAGTCTGTAAAATAGCCATCAGACTGCTAAATCTCCATCAGACTGCTAAATAGCCATCAGTCTGTTAAATAGCCATCAGACTGCTAAATAGCCATCAGAATGTTAAATAGCAATCAGACTCCTAAATAGCCGTGAGACAGCTAAATAGCCATCAGACTGCTAAATAGCCATCAGATTGCTAAATAGCCATCAGACTGTTAAATAGCCATCAGACTGCTAAATAGCCATCAGACTGTTAAATAGCCATCAGTCTGTAAAATAGCCATAAGACTGCTAAATATCCATCAGACTGCTAAATATCCATCAGACTGCTAAATAGCCATCAGTCTGTTAAATAGCCATCAGACTGCTAAATAGCCATCAGTCTGTAAAATAGCCATCAGACTGCTAAATAGTCATCAGACTCCTAAATAGCCGTGAGACAGCTAAAAAACCATCAGTCTGTTAAATAGCCATCAGACTGCTAAATAGTCATCAGTCTGTAAAATAGCCATCAGACTGCTAAATATCCGTCAGACTGCTAAATAGCCATCAGACTGCTAAATAGCAGTGAGACAGCTAAATAGCCATCAGACTGCTAAATAGCCATCAGAATGCTAAATAGCCATCAGACTGCTAAATAGCCATCAGTCTGCTAAATAGCCATCAGACTCCTAAATAGCCGTGAGACAGCTAAATAGCCATCAGACTGCTAAATAGCCATCAGAATGTTAAATAGCCATCAGACTCCTAAATCGCCGTGAGACCGCTAAATAGCCATCAGACTGCTAAATAGCAATCAGACTCCTAAATAGCCATCAGACTGCAAAATAGCCATCAGACTCCTAAATTGCCGTGAGACTGCTAAATAGCCATCAGACTGCTAAATAGCCATCAGACTGCTAAATAGCCATCAGAATGTTAAATAGCCATCAGACTCCTAAATAGCCGTGAGACAGCTAAATAGCCATCAGACTAGTAAATAGCCATCAGATTGCTAAATAGCTATCAGACTCCTAAATAGCCGTGAGACAGCTAAATAGCCATCAGACTGCTAAATAGCCATCAGACTCCTAAATAGCCATCAGATTGCTAAATAGCCATCAAACTGCTAAATAGCCATGAGACTGCTAAATAGCCATCAGACTGCTAAATAGCCATCAAAATGTTAAATAACCATCAGACTGCTAAATAGCCATCAGACTGCTAAATAGCCATCAGACTCCTAAATAGCCGTGAGACAGCTAAATAGCCGTGAGACAGCTAAATAGCCATCAGACTGCTAAATAGCCATCAGACTGCTAAATATCCATCAGACTGCTAAATAGCCATCAGAATGCTAAATAGCCGTGAGACAGCTAAATAGTCATCAGACTGCTAAATAGCCGTGAGACAGCTAAATAGTCATCAGACTGCTAAATAGCCATCAGACTGTTAAATAGCCATCAGACTGTTAAATAGCCATCAGACTGCTAAATAGCCATCAGAATGTTAAATAGCAATCAGACTCCTAAATAGCCGTGAGACAGCTAAATAGCCATCAGACTGCTAAATAGCAATCAGACTGCTAAATAGCCATCAGACTCCTAAATAGCCGTGAGACAGCTAAAAAAACATCAGACTGCTAAATAGCCATCAGACTGCTAAATAGCCATCAGACTGTTAAATAGCCATCAGTCTGTAAAATAGCCATCAGACTGCTAAATAGCCATCAGTCTGTAAAATAGCCATCAGACTGCTAAATAGTCATCAGACTCCTAAATAGCCGTGAGACAGCTAAAAAACCATCAGACTGCTAAATAGCCATCAGACTGCTAAATAGCCATGAGACAACTAAATAGCCATCAGACTGCTAAATAGCCATCAGACTGCTAAATAGCAGTGAGACAGCTAAATAGCCATCAGACTGCTAAATAACCATCAGACTCCTAAATAGCCATGAGACAGCTAAATAGCCATCAGACTGCTAAATAGCCATCAGACTGCTAAATAGCCATGAGACAGCTAAATAACCATCAGACTCCTAAATAGCCATCAGACTGCTAAATAGCCATCAGATTCCTAAATACCCATCAGACTGCTAAATAGCCATCAGCTTGCTAAATAGCCATCAGAATGCTAAATAACCATCAGACTCCTAAATAGCCATCAGACTGCTAAATAGCCATCAGACTGTTAAATAGCCATCAGACTGCTAAATAGCCATCAGTCTGCTAAATAGCCATCAGACTCCTAAATAGCCGTGAGACAGCTAAATAGCCATCAGACTGCTAAATACCCATCAGACTGCTAAATAGCCATCAGACTGCTAAATAGCCATCAGACTGTTAAATAGCCATCAGACTGCTAAATAGCCATCAGAATGTTAAATAGCCATCAGACTCCTAAACCGCCGTGAGACAGCTAAATAGCCATCAGACTGCTAAATAGCCATCAGACTCCTAAATTGCCGTGAGACAGCTAAATAGCCAGACTGCTATATATCCATCAGACTGCAAAATAGCCATCAGACTGTTAAATAGCCATCAGTCTGTAAAATAGCCATCAGACTGCTAAATCTCCATCAGACTGCTAAATAGCCATCAGTCTGTTAAATAGCCATCAGACTGCTAAATAGCCATCAGAATGTTAAATAGCAATCAGACTCCTAAATAGCCGTGAGACAGCTAAATAGCCATCAGACTGCTAAATAGCCATCAGATTGCTAAATAGCCATCAGACTGCTAAATAGCCATCAGACTGCTAAATAGCCATCAGACTGTTAAATAGCCATCAGTCTGTAAAATAGCCATAAGACTGCTAAATATCCATCAGACTGCTAAATATCCATCAGACTGCTAAATAGCCATCAGTCTGTTAAATAGCCATCAGACTGCTAAATAGCCATCAGTCTGTAAAATAGCCATCAGACTGCTAAATAGTCATCAGACTCCTAAATAGCCGTGAGACAGCTAAAAAACCATCAGTCTGTTAAATAGCCATCAGACTGCTAAATAGTCATCAGTCTGGTAAATAGCCATCAGACTGCTAAATATCCGTCAGACTGCTAAATAGCCATCAGACTGCTAAATAGCAGTGAGACAGCTAAATAGCCATCAGACTGCTAAATAGCCATCAGAATGCTAAATAGCCATCAGACTGCTAAATAGCCATCAGTCTGCTAAATAGCCATCAGACTCCTAAATAGCCGTGAGACAGCTAAATAGCCATCAGACTGCTAAATAGCCATCAGAATGTTAAATAGCCATCAGACTCCTAAATCGCCGTGAGACCGCTAAATAGCCATCAGACTGCTAAATAGCAATCAGACTCCTAAATAGCCATCAGACTGCAAAATAGCCATCAGACTCCTAAATTGCCGTGAGACTGCTAAATAGCCATCAGACTGCTAAATAGCCATCAGACTGCTAAATAGCCATCAGAATGTTAAATAGCCATCAGACTCCTAAATAGCCGTGAGACAGCTAAATAGCCATCAGACTAGTAAATAGCCATCAGATTGCTAAATAGCTATCAGACTCCTAAATAGCCGTGAGACAGCTAAATAGCCATCAGACTGCTAAATAGCCATCAGACTCCTAAATAGCCATCAGATTGCTAAATAGCCATCAGATTGCTAAATAGCCATCAAACTGCTAAATAGCCATGAGACTGCTAAATAGCCATCAGACTGCTAAATAGCCATCAAAATGTTAAATAACCATCAGACTGCTAAATAGCCATCAGACTGCTAAATAGCCATCAGACTCCTAAATAGCCGTGAGACAGCTAAATAGCCGTGAGACAGCTAAATAGCCATCAGACTGCTAAATAGCCATCAGACTGCTAAATATCCATCAGACTGCTAAATAGCCATCAGAATGCTAAATAGCCGTGAGACAGCTAAATAGTCATCAGACTGCTAAATAGCCGTGAGACAGCTAAATAGTCATCAGACTGCTAAATAGCCATCAGACTGTTAAATAGCCATCAGACTGTTAAATAGCCATCAGACTGCTAAATAGCCATCAGAATGTTAAATAGCAATCAGACTCCTAAATAGCCGTGAGACAGCTAAATAGCCATCAGACTGCTAAATAGCAATCAGACTGCTAAATAGCCATCAGACTCCTAAATAGCCGTGAGACAGCTAAAAAAACATCAGACTGCTAAATAGCCATCAGACTGCTAAATAGCCATCAGACTGTTAAATAGCCATCAGTCTGTAAAATAGCCATCAGACTGCTAAATAGCCATCAGTCTGTTAAATAGCCATCAGACTGCTAAATAGCCATCAGAATGTTAAATAGCAATCAGACTCCTAAATAGCCGTGAGACAGCTAAATAGCCAACACACTGCTAAATAGCCATCAGACTGCTAAATAGCCATCAGGCTGCTAAATAGCAGTGAGACAGCTAAATAGCCATCAGACTGCTAAATAGCCATCAGAATGCTAAATAGCCATCAGACTGCTAAATAGCCATCAGTCTGCTAAATAGCCATCAGACTCCTAAATAGCCGTGAGACAGCTAAATAGCCATCAGAATGTTAAATAGCCATCAGACTCCTAAATCGCCGTGAGACAGCTAAATAGCCATCAGACTGCTAAATAGCAATCAGACTCCTAAATAGCCATCAGACTGCTATATATCCATCAGACTGCAAAATAGCCATCAGACTCCTAAATTGCCGTGAGACAGCTAAATAGCCATCAGACTGCTAAATAGCCATCAGATTGCTAAATATCCATCAGAATGCTAAATAACCACCAGACTCCTAAATAGCCATCAGACTGCTAAATAGCCGTGAGACAGATAAATAGCCATCAGACTGCTAAATAGCCATCAGACTGCTAAATAGCCATCAGAATGTTAAATAGCCATCAGACTCCTAAATAGCCGTGAGACAGCTAAAAAACCATCAGACTCCTAAATAGCCATCAGACTCCTAAATAGCCATGAGACAGCTAAATAGCCATCAGACTGCTAAATAGCCATCAGACTGCTAAATAGCCATGAGACAGCTAAATAACCATCAGACTCCTAAATAGCCATCAGACTGCTAAATAGCCATCAGATTCCTAAATAGCCATCAGACTGCTAAATAGCCATCAGCTTGCTAAATAGCCATCAGAATGCTAAATAACCATCAGACTCCTAAATAGCCATCAGACTGCTAAATAGCCATCAGACTGTTAAATAGCCATCAGACTGCTAAATAGCCATCAGTCTGCTAAATAGCCATCAGACTGCTAAATAGCCATCAGTCTGCTAAATAGCCATCAGACTGCTAAATAGCCATCAGACTCCTAAATAGCCATCAGATTGCTAAATAGCCATCAGATTGCTAAATAGCCATCAAACTGCTAAATAGCCATGAGACTGCTAAATAGCCATCAGACTGCTAAATAGCCATCAAAATGTTAAATAACCATCAGACTGCTAAATAGCCATCAGACTGCTAAATAGCCATCAGACTCCTAAATAGCCGTGAGACAGCTAAATAGCCGTGAGACAGCTAAATAGCCATCAGACTGCTAAATAGCCATCAGACTGCTAAATAGCCATCAGACTGCTAAATAGCCGTGAGACAGCTAAATAGCCGTGAGACAGCTAAATAGTCATCAGACTGCTAAATAGCCATCAGACTGCTAAATAGCCATCAGACTGCTAAATAGCCATCAGTCTGTTAAATAGCCATCAGACTGCTAAATAGCCATCAGTCTGCTAAATAGCCATCAGACTCCTAAATAGCCGTGAGACAGCTAAATAGTCATCAGACTGCTAAATAGCCATCAGACTGTTAAATAGCCATCAGACTGCTAAATAGCCATCAGAATGTAAAATAGCAATCAGACTCCTAAATAGCCGTGAGACAGCTAAATAGCCATCAGACTGCTAAATAGCAATCAGACTGCTAAATAGCCATCAGACTCCTAAATAGCCGTGAGACAGCTAAAAAAACATCAGACTGCTAAATAGCCATCAGACTGCTAAATAGCCATCAGACTGTTAAATAGCCATCAGTCTGTAAAATAGCCATCAGACTGCTAAATAGTCATCAGACTCCTAAATAGCCGTGAGACAGCTAAAAAACCATCAGACTGCTAAATAGCCATCAGACTGCTAAATAGCCATGAGACAACTAAATAGCCATCAGACTGCTAAATAGCCATCAGACTGCTAAATAGCAGTGAGACAGCTAAATAGCCATCAGACTGCTAAATAACCATCAGACTCCTAAATAGCCATGAGACAGCTAAATAGCCATCAGACTGCTAAATAGCCATCAGACTGCTAAATAGCCATGAGACAGCTAAATAACCATCAGACTCCTAAATAGCCATCAGACTGCTAAATAGCCATCAGATTCCTAAATAGCCATCAGCTTGCTAAATAGCCATGAGAATGCTAAATAACCATCAGACTCCTAAATAGCCATCAGACTGCTAAATAGCCATCAGACTGTTAAATAGCCATCAGACTGCTAAATAGCCATCAGTCTGCTAAATAGCCATCAGACTCCTAAATAGCCGTGAGACAGCTAAATAGCCATCAGACTGCTAAATACCCATCAGACTGCTAAATAGCCATCAGACTGCTAAATAGCCATCAGACTGTTAAATAGCCATCAGACTGCTAAATAGCCATCAGAATGTTAAATAGCCATCAGACTGCTAAATAGCCATCAGTCTGCTAAATAGCCATCAGACTCCTAAATAGCCGTGAGACAGCTAAATAGCCATCAGACTGCTAAATACCCATCAGACTGCTAAATAGCCATCAGACTGCTAAATAGCCATCAGACTGTTAAATAGCCATCAGACTGCTAAATAGCCATCAGAATGTTAAATAGCCATCAGACTCCTAAACCGCCGTGAGACAGCTAAATAGCCATCAGACTGCTAAATAGCCATCAGACTCCTAAATTGCCGTGAGACAGCTAAATAGCCAGACTGCTATATATCCATCAGACTGCAAAATAGCCATCAGACTGTTAAATAGCCATCAGTCTGTAAAATAGCCATCAGACTGCTAAAGCCATCAGACTGCTAAATAGCCATCAGGCTGTTAAATAGCCATCAGACTGCTAAATAGCCATCAGAATGTTAAATAGCAATCAGACTCCTAAATAGCCGTGAGACAGCTAAATAGCCATCAGACTGCTAAATAGCCATCAGATTGCTAAATAGCCATCAGACTGTTAAATAGCCATCAGACTGCTAAATAGCCATCAGACTGTTAAATAGCCATCAGTCTGTAAAATAGCCATAAGACTGCTAAATATCCATCAGACTGCTAAATATCCATCAGACTGCTAAATAGCCATCAGTCTGTTAAATAGCCATCAGACTGCTAAATAGCCATCAGTCTGTAAAATAGCCATCAGACTGCTAAATAGTCATCACACTCCTAAATAGCCGTGAGACAGCTAAAAAAACATCAGTCTGTTAAATAGCCATCAGACTGCTAAATAGCCATCAGACTGTTAAATAGCCATCAGTCTGTAAAATAGCCATAAGACTGCTAAATATCCATCAGACTGCTAAATATCCATCAGACTGCTAAATAGCCATCAGTCTGTTAAATAGCCATCAGACTGCTAAATAGCCATCAGTCTGTAAAATAGCCATCAGACTGCTAAATAGTCATCACACTCCTAAATAGCCGTGAGACAGCTAAAAAAACATCAGTCTGTTAAATAGCCATCAGACTGCTAAATAGCCATCAGTCTGTAAAATAGCCATCAGACTGCTAAATATCCGTCAGACTGCTAAATAGCCATCAGTCTGTTAAATAGCCATCAGACTGCTAAATAGCCATCAGAATGTTAAATAGCAATCAGACTCCTAAATAGCCGTGAGACAGCTAAATAGCCATCACACTGCTAAATAGCCATCAGACTGCTAAATAGCCATCAGACTGCTAAATAGCAGTGAGACAGCTAAATAGCCATCAGACTGCTAAATAGCCATCAGAATGCTAAATAGCCATCAGACTGCTAAATAGCCATCAGACTGCTAAATAGCCATCAGAATGCTAAATAGCCATCAGACTGCTAAATAGCCATCAGACTGTTAAATAGCCATCAGACTGCTAAATAGCCATCAGAATGTTAAATAGCCATCAGACTCCTAAATCGCCGTGAGACAGCTAAATAGCCATCAGACTCCTAAATAGCCGTGAGACAGCTAAAAAAACATCAGACTGCTAAATAGCCATCAGACTGCTAAATAGCCATCAGACTGCTAAATAGCCATGAGACAGCTAAATAACCATCAGACTCCTAAATAGCCATCAGACTGCTAAATAGCCATCAGATTCCTAAATAGCCATCAGACTGCTAAATAGCCATCAGCTTGCTAAATAGCCATCAGAATGCTAAATAACCATCAGACTCCTAAATAGCCATCAGACTGCTAAATAGCCATCAGACTGTTAAATAGCCATCAGACTGCTAAATAGCCATCAGTCTGCTAAATAGCCATCAGACTCCTAAATAGCCGTGAGACAGCTAAATAGCCATCAGACTGCTAAATAGCCATCAGACTCCTAAATAGCCATCAGATTGCTAAATAGCCATCAGATTGCTAAATAGCCATCAAACTGCTAAATAGCCATGAGACTGCTAAATAGCCATCAGACTGCTAAATAGCCATCAAAATGTTAAATAACCATCAGACTGCTAAATAGCCATCAGACTGCTAAATAGCCATCAGACTCCTAAATAGCCGTGAGACAGCTAAATAGCCGTGAGACAGCTAAATAGCCATCAGACTGCTAAATAGCCATCAGACTGCTAAATATCCATCAGACTGCTAAATAGCCATCAGAATGCTAAATAGCCGTGAGACAGCTAAATAGTCATCAGACTGCTAAATAGCCATCAGACTGCTAAATAGCCATCAGACTGCTAAATAGCCATCAGTCTGTTAAATAGCCATCAGACTGCTAAATAGCCATCAGTCTGCTAAATAGCCATCAGACTCCTAAATAGCCGTGAGACAGCTAAATAGTCATCAGACTGCTAAATAGCCATCAGACTGTTAAATAGCCATCAGACTGCTAAATAGCCATCAGAATGTAAAATAGCAATCAGACTCCTAAATAGCCGTGAGACAGCTAAATAGCCATCAGACTGCTAAATAGCAATCAGACTGCTAAATAGCCATCAGACTCCTAAATAGCCGTGAGACAGCTAAAAAAACATCAGACTGCTAAATAGCCATCAGACTGCTAAATAGCCATCAGACTGTTAAATAGCCATCAGTCTGTAAAATAGCCATCAGACTGCTAAATAGTCATCAGACTCCTAAATAGCCGTGAGACAGCTAAAAAACCATCAGACTGCTAAATAGCCATCAGACTGCTAAATAGCCATGAGACAACTAAATAGCGATCAGACTGCTAAATAGCCATCAGACTGCTAAATAGCAGTGAGACAGCTAAATAGCCATCAGACTGCTAAATAACCATCAGACTCCTAAATAGCCATGAGACAGCTAAATAGCCATCAGACTGCTAAATAGCCATCAGACTGCTAAATAGCCATGAGACAGCTAAATAACCATCAGACTCCTAAATAGCCATCAGACTGCTAAATAGCCATCAGATTCCTAAATAGCCATCAGCTTGCTAAATAGCCATGAGAATGCTAAATAACCATCAGACTCCTAAATAGCCATCAGACTGCTAAATAGCCATCAGACTGTTAAATAGCCATCAGACTGCTAAATAGCCATCAGTCTGCTAAATAGCCATCAGACTCCTAAATAGCCGTGAGACAGCTAAATAGCCATCAGACTGCTAAATAGCCATCAGTCTGTTAAATAGCCATCAGACTGCTAAATAGCCATCAGTCTGCTAAATAGCCATCAGACTCCTAAATAGCCGTGAGACAGCTAAATAGTCATCAGACTGCTAAATAGCCATCAGACTGTTAAATAGCCATCAGACTGCTAAATAGCCATCAGAATGTAAAATAGCAATCAGACTCCTAAATAGCCGTGAGACAGCTAAATAGCCATCAGACTGCTAAATAGCAATCAGACTGCTAAATAGCCATCAGACTCCTAAATAGCCGTGAGACAGCTAAATAGCCGTGAGACAGCTAAATAGCCATCAGACTGCTAAATAGCCATCAGACTGCTAAATATCCATCAGACTGCTAAATAGCCATCAGAATGCTAAATAGCCGTGAGACAGCTAAATAGTCATCAGACTGCTAAATAGCCATCAGACTGCTAAATAGCCATCAGACTGCTAAATAGCCATCAGTCTGTTAAATAGCCATCAGACTGCTAAATAGCCATCAGTCTGCTAAATAGCCATCAGACTCCTAAATAGCCGTGAGACAGCTAAATAGTCATCAGACTGCTAAATAGCCATCAGACTGTTAAATAGCCATCAGACTGCTAAATAGCCATCAGAATGTAAAATAGCAATCAGACTCCTAAATAGCCGTGAGACAGCTAAATAGCCATCAGACTGCTAAATAGCAATCAGACTGCTAAATAGCCATCAGACTCCTAAATAGCCGTGAGACAGCTAAAAAAACATCAGACTGCTAAATAGCCATCAGACTGCTAAATAGCCATCAGACTGTTAAATAGCCATCAGTCTGTAAAATAGCCATCAGACTGCTAAATAGTCATCAGACTCCTAAATAGCCGTGAGACAGCTAAAAAACCATCAGACTGCTAAATAGCCATCAGACTGCTAAATAGCCATGAGACAACTAAATAGCCATCAGACTGCTAAATAGCCATCAGACTGCTAAATAGCAGTGAGACAGCTAAATAGCCATCAGACTGCTAAATAACCATCAGACTCCTAAATAGCCATGAGACAGCTAAATAGCCATCAGACTGCTAAATAGCCATCAGACTGCTAAATAGCCATGAGACAGCTAAATAACCATCAGACTCCTAAATAGCCATCAGACTGCTAAATAGCCATCAGATTCCTAAATAGCCATCAGCTTGCTAAATAGCCATGAGAATGCTAAATAACCATCAGACTCCTAAATAGCCATCAGACTGCTAAATAGCCATCAGACTGTTAAATAGCCATCAGACTGCTAAATAGCCATCAGTCTGCTAAATAGCCATCAGACTCCTAAATAGCCGTGAGACAGCTAAATAGCCATCAGACTGCTAAATAGCCATCAGACTCCTAAATAGCCATCAGATTGCTAAATAGCCATCAGATTGCTAAATAGCCATCAAACTGCTAAATAGCCATGAGACTGCTAAATAGCCATCAGACTGCTAAATAGCCATCAAAATGTTAAATAACCATCAGACTGCTAAATAGCCATCAGACTGCTAAATAGCCATCAGACTCCTAAATAGCCGTGAGACAGCTAAATAGCCGTGAGACAGCTAAATAGCCATCAGACTGCTAAATAGCCATCAGACTGCTAAATATCCATCAGACTGCTAAATAGCCATCAGAATGCTAAATAGCCGTGAGACAGCTAAATAGTCATCAGACTGCTAAATAGCCATCAGACTGCTAAATAGCCATCAGACTGCTAAATAGCCATCAGTCTGTTAAATAGCCATCAGACTGCTAAATAGCCATCAGTCTGCTAAATAGCCATCAGACTCCTAAATAGCCGTGAGACAGCTAAATAGTCATCAGACTGCTAAATAGCCATCAGACTGTTAAATAGCCATCAGACTGCTAAATAGCCATCAGAATGTAAAATAGCAATCAGACTCCTAAATAGCCGTGAGACAGCTAAATAGCCATCAGACTGCTAAATAGCAATCAGACTGCTAAATAGCCATCAGACTCCTAAATAGCCGTGAGACAGCTAAAAAAACATCAGACTGCTAAATAGCCATCAGACTGCTAAATAGCCATCAGACTGTTAAATAGCCATCAGTCTGTAAAATAGCCATCAGACTGCTAAATAGTCATCAGACTCCTAAATAGCCGTGAGACAGCTAAAAAACCATCAGACTGCTAAATAGCCATCAGACTGCTAAATAGCCATGAGACAACTAAATAGCCATCAGACTGCTAAATAGCCATCAGACTGCTAAATAGCAGTGAGACAGCTAAATAGCCATCAGACTGCTAAATAACCATCAGACTCCTAAATAGCCATGAGACAGCTAAATAGCCATCAGACTGCTAAATAGCCATCAGACTGCTAAATAGCCATGAGACAGCTAAATAACCATCAGACTCCTAAATAGCCATCAGACTGCTAAATAGCCATCAGATTCCTAAATAGCCATCAGCTTGCTAAATAGCCATCAGACTGCTAAATAGCCATGAGACAGCTAAATAACCATCAGACTCCTAAATAGCCATCAGACTGCTAAATAACCATCAGACTCCTAAATAGCCATCAGACTGCTAAATAGCCATCAGACTGTTAAATAGCCATCAGACTGCTAAATAGCCATCAGTCTGCTAAATAGCCATCAGACTCCTAAATAGCCGTGAGACAGCTAAATAGCCATCAGACTGCTAAATACCCATCAGACTGCTAAATAGCCATCAGACTGCTAAATAGCCATCAGACTGTTAAATAGCCATCAGACTGCTAAATAGCCATCAGAATGTTAAATAGCCATCAGACTCCTAAACCGCCGTGAGACAGCTAAATAGCCATCAGACTGCTAAATAGCCATCAGACTCCTAAATTGCCGTGAGACAGCTAAATAGCCAGACTGCTATATATCCATCAGACTGCAAAATAGCCATCAGACTGTTAAATAGCCATCAGTCTGTAAAATAGCCATCAGACTGCTAAATCTCCATCAGACTGCTAAATAGCCATCAGTCTGTTAAATAGCCATCAGACTGCTAAATAGCCATCAGAATGTTAAATAGCAATCAGACTCCTAAATAGCCGTGAGACAGCTAAATAGCCATCAGACTGCTAAATAGCCATCAGATTGCTAAATAGCCATCAGACTGTTAAATAGCCATCAGACTGCTAAATAGCCATCAGACTGTTAAATAGCCATCAGTCTGTAAAATAGCCATAAGACTGCTAAATATCCATCAGACTGCTAAATATCCATCAGACTGCTAAATAGCCATCAGTCTGTTAAATAGCCATCAGACTGCTAAATAGCCATCAGTCTGTAAAATAGCCATCAGACTGCTAAATAGTCATCAGACTCCTAAATAGCCGTGAGACAGCTAAAAAAACATCAGTCTGTTAAATAGCCATCAGACTGCTAAATAGCCATCAGTCTGTAAAATAGCCATCAGACTGCTAAATATCCGTCAGACTGCTAAATAGCCATCAGTCTGTTAAATAGCCATCAGACTGCTAAATAGCCATCAGAATGTTAAATAGCAATCAGACTCCTAAATAGCCGTGAGACAGCTAAATAGCCATCACACTGCTAAATAGCCATCAGACTGCTAAATAGCCATCAGACTGCTAAATAGCAGTGAGACAGCTAAATAGCCATCAGACTGCTAAATAGCCATCAGAATGCTAAATAGCCATCAGACTGCTAAATAGCCATCAGACTGCTAAATAGCCATCAGTCTGTAAAATAGCCATAAGACTGCTAAATATCCATCAGACTGCTAAATATCCATCAGACTGCTAAATAGCCATCAGTCTGTTAAATAGCCATCAGACTGCTAAATAGCCATCAGTCTGTAAAATAGCCATCAGACTGCTAAATAGTCATCAGACTCCTAAATAGCCGTGAGACAGCTAAAAAAACATCAGTCTGTTAAATAGCCATCAGACTGCTAAATAGCCATCAGTCTGTAAAATAGCCATCAGACTGCTAAATATCCGTCAGACTGCTAAATAGCCATCAGTCTGTTAAATAGCCATCAGACTGCTAAATAGCCATCAGAATGTTAAATAGCAATCAGACTCCTAAATAGCCGTGAGACAGCTAAATAGCCATCACACTGCTAAATAGCCATCAGACTGCTAAATAGCCATCAGACTGCTAAATAGCAGTGAGACAGCTAAATAGCCATCAGACTGCTAAATAGCCATCAGAATGCTAAATAGCCATCAGACTGCTAAATAGCCATCAGACTGCTAAATAGCCATCAGTCTGTAAAATAGCCATAAGACTGCTAAATATCCATCAGACTGCTAAATATCCATCAGACTGCTAAATAGCCATCAGTCTGTTAAATAGCCATCAGACTGCTAAATAGCCATCAGTCTGTAAAATAGCCATCAGACTGCTAAATAGTCATCAGACTCCTAAATAGCCGTGAGACAGCTAAAAAAACATCAGTCTGTTAAATAGCCATCAGACTGCTAAATAGCCATCAGTCTGTAAAATAGCCATCAGACTGCTAAATATCCGTCAGACTGCTAAATAGCCATCAGTCTGTTAAATAGCCATCAGACTGCTAAATAGCCATCAGAATGTTAAATAGCAATCAGACTCCAAATAGCCGTGAGACAGCTAAATAGCCATCACACTGCTAAATAGCCATCAGACTGCTAAATAGCCATCAGACTGCTAAATAGCAGTGAGACAGCTAAATAGCCATCAGACTGCTAAATAGCCATCAGAATGCTAAATAGCCATCAGACTGCTAAATAGCCATCAGAATGCTAAATAGCCATCAGACTGCTAAATAGCCATCAGACTGTTAAATAGCCATCAGACTGCTAAATAGCCATCAGAATGTTAAATAGCCATCAGACTCCTAAATCGCCGTGAGACAGCTAAATAGCCATCAGACTGCTAAATAGCAATCAGACTCCTAAATAGCCATCAGACTGCTATATATCCATCAGACTGCAAAATAGCCATCAGACTGTTAAATAGCCATCAGTCTGTAAAATAGCCATCAGACTGCTAAATACCCATCAGACTGCTAAATAGCCATCAGACTGCTAAATAGCCATCAGACTGTTAAATAGCCATCAGACTGCTAAATAGCCATCAGAATGTTAAATAGCCATCAGACTCCTAAATCGCTGTGAGACAGCTAAATAGCCATCAGACTGCTAAATAGCAATCAGACTCCTAAATAGCCATCAGACTGCTATATATCCATCAGACTGCAAAATAGCCATCAGACTGCTAAATAGCCATAAGTCTGTTAAATAGCCATCAGACTGCTAAATAGCCATCAGAATGTTAAATAGCAATCAGACTCCTAAATAGCCATCAGAATGTTAAATAGCAATCAGACTGCTAAATTGCCGTGAGACAGCTAAATAGCCATCAGACTGCTATATATCCATCAGACTGCAAAATATCCATCAGACTTTTAAATAGCCATCAGTCTGTAAAATAGCCATCAGACTGCTAAATATCCATCAGACTGCTAAATATCCATCAGTCTGTTAAATAGCCATCATACTGCTAAATATCCATCAGACTGCTAAATAGCCATCAGACTGCTAAATAGCCATCAGAATGTTAAATAGCCATCAGACTCCTAAATAGCCGTGAGACAGCTAAATAGCCATCAGACTGCTAAATAGCAATCAGACTGCTAAATAGCCATCAGACTGCTAAATAGCCATGAGACTGCTAAATAGCCATCAGAATGCTAAAAAACATTAAGACTCCTAAATAGCCATGAGACAGCTAAATAGCCATCAGACTGCTAAATAGCCATGAGACAGATAAATAGCCATCAGACTGCTAAATAGCCATCAGACTGCTAAATAGCCATCAGAATGTTAAATAGCCATCAGACTCCTAAATAGCCGTGAGACAGCTAAATAGCCATCAGACTGCTAAATAGCCATCAGACTCCTAAATAGCCATCAGATTGCTAAATAGCCATCAGATTGCTAAATAGCCATCAAACTGCTAAATAGCCATGAGACTGCTAAATAGCCATCAGACTGCCAAATAGCCATCAAAATGTTAAATAACCATCAGACTGCTAAATAGCCATCAGACTGCTAAATAGCCATCAGACTCCTAAATAGCCGTGAGACAGCTAAATAGCCGTGAGACAGCTAAATAGCCATCAGACTGCTAAATAGCCATCAGACTGCTAAATATCCATCAGACTGCTAAATAGCCATCAGAATGCTAAATAGCCGTGAGACAGCTAAATAGTCATCAGACTGCTAAATAGCCATCAGACTGCTAAATAGCCATCAGACTGCTAAATAGCCATCAGTCTGTTAAATAGCCATCAGACTGCTAAATAGCCATCAGTCTGCTAAATAGCCATCAGACTCCTAAATAGCCGTGAGACAGCTAAATAGTCATCAGACTGCTAAATAGCCATCAGACTGTTAAATAGCCATCAGACTGCTAAATAGCCATCAGAATGTTAAATAGCAATCAGACTCCTAAATAGCCGTGAGACAGCTAAATAGCCATCAGACTGCTAAATAGCAATCAGATTGCTAAATAGCCATCAGACTCCTAAATAGCCATGAGACAGCTAAAAAAACATCAGACTGCTAAATAGCCATCAGACTGCTAAATAGCCATCAGACTGTTAAATAGCCATCAGTCTGTAAAATAGCCATCAGACTGCTAAATAGTCATCAGACTCCTAAATAGCCGTGAGACAGCTAAAAAACCATCAGACTGCTAAATAGCCATCAGACTGCTAAATAGCCATGAGACAACTAAATAGCCATCAGACTGCTAAATAGCCATCAGACTGCTAAATAGCAGTGAGACAGCTAAATAGCCATCAGACTGCTAAATAACCATCAGACTCCTAAATAGCCATGAGACAGCTAAATAGCCATCAGACTGCTAAATAGCCATGAGACAGCTAAATAACCATCAGACTCCTAAATAGCCATCAGACTGCTAAATAGCCATCAGATTCCTAAATAGCCATCAGACTGCTAAATAGCCATCAGCTTGCTAAATAGCCATCAGAATGCTAAATAACCATCAGACTCCTAAATAGCCATCAGACTGCTAAATAGCCATCAGACTGTTAAATAGCCATCAGACTGCTAAATAGCCATCAGTCTGCTAAATAGCCATCAGACTCCTAAATAGCCGTGAGACAGCTAAATAGCCATCAGACTGCTAAATAGCCATCAGACTCCTAAATAGCCATCAGATTGCTAAATAGCCATCAGATTGCTAAATAGCCATCAAACTGCTAAATAG
Source organism: Salvelinus alpinus (assembly GCF_045679555.1). Classification (NCBI taxonomy): domain Eukaryota; kingdom Metazoa; phylum Chordata; class Actinopteri; order Salmoniformes; family Salmonidae; genus Salvelinus; species Salvelinus alpinus. The sequence continues at coordinate 6,999,522 of NC_092090.1, read as the reverse complement.
CCATGAGACTGCTAAATAGCCATCAGACTGCTAAATAGCCATCAAAATGTTAAATAACCATCAGACTGCTAAATAGCCATCAGACTGCTAAATAGCCATCAGACTCCTAAATAGCCGTGAGACAGCTAAATAGCCGTGAGACAGCTAAATAGCCATCAGACTGCTAAATAGCCATCAGACTGCTAAATATCCATCAGACTGCTAAATAGCCATCAGAATGCTAAATAGCCGTGAGACAGCTAAATAGTCATCAGACTGCTAAATAGCCATCAGACTGCTAAATAGCCATCAGACTGCTAAATAGCCATCAGTCTGTTAAATAGCCATCAGACTGCTAAATAGCCATCAGTCTGCTAAATAGCCATCAGACTCCTAAATAGCCGTGAGACAGCTAAATAGTCATCAGACTGCTAAATAGCCATCAGACTGTTAAATAGCCATCAGACTGCTAAATAGCCATCAGAATGTAAAATAGCAATCAGACTCCTAAAGAGCCGTGAGACAGCTAAATAGCCATCAGACTGCTAAATAGCAATCAGACTGCTAAATAGCCATCAGACTCCTAAATAGCCGTGAGACAGCTAAAAAAACATCAGACTGCTAAATAGCCATCAGACTGCTAAATAGCCATCAGACTGTTAAATAGCCATCAGTCTGTAAAATAGCCATCAGACTGCTAAATAGTCATCAGACTCCTAAATAGCCGTGAGACAGCTAAAAAACCATCAGACTGCAAAATAGCCATCAGACTGCTAAATAGCCATGAGACAACTAAATAGCCATCAGACTGCTAAATAGCCATCAGACTGCTAAATAGCAGTGAGACAGCTAAATAGCCATCAGACTGCTAAATAACCATCAGACTCCTAAATAGCCATGAGACAGCTAAATAGCCATCAGACTGCTAAATAGCCATCAGACTGCTAAATAGCCATGAGACAGCTAAATAACCATCAGACTCCTAAATAGCCATCAGACTGCTAAATAGCCATCAGATTCCTAAATAGCCATCAGCTTGCTAAATAGCCATGAGAATGCTAAATAACCATCAGACTCCTAAATAGCCATCAGACTGCTAAATAGCCATCAGACTGTTAAATAGCCATCAGACTGCTAAATAGCCATCAGTCTGCTAAATAGCCATCAGACTCCTAAATAGCCGTGAGACAGCTAAATAGCCATCAGACTGCTAAATACCCATCAGACTGCTAAATAGCCATCAGACTGCTAAATAGCCATCAGACTGTTAAATAGCCATCAGACTGCTAAATAGCCATCAGAATGTTAAATAGCCATCAGACTCCTAAACCGCCGTGAGACAGCTAAATAGCCATCAGACTGCTAAATAGCCATCAGACTCCTAAATTGCCGTGAGACAGCTAAATAGCCAGACTGCTATATATCCATCAGACTGCAAAATAGCCATCAGACTGTTAAATAGCCATCAGTCTGTAAAATAGCCATCAGACTGCTAAATCTCCATCAGACTGCTAAATAGCCATCAGTCTGTTAAATAGCCATCAGACTGCTAAATAGCCATCAGAATGTTAAATAGCAATCAGACTCCTAAATAGCCGTGAGACAGCTAAATAGCCATCAGACTGCTAAATAGCCATCAGATTGCTAAATAGCCATCAGACTGTTAAATAGCCATCAGACTGCTAAATAGCCATCAGACTGTTAAATAGCCATCAGTCTGTAAAATAGCCATAAGACTGCTAAATATCCATCAGACTGCTAAATATCCATCAGACTGCTAAATAGCCATCAGTCTGTTAAATAGCCATCAGACTGCTAAATAGCCATCAGTCTGTAAAATAGCCATCAGACTGCTAAATAGTCATCAGACTCCTAAATAGCCGTGAGACAGCTAAAAAAACATCAGTCTGTTAAATAGCCATCAGACTGCTAAATAGCCATCAGTCTGTAAAATAGCCATCAGACTGCTAAATATCCGTCAGACTGCTAAATAGCCATCAGTCTGTTAAATAGCCATCAGACTGCTAAATAGCCATCAGTCTGCTAAATAGCCATCAGACTCCTAAATAGCCGTGAGACAGCTAAATAGTCATCAGACTGCTAAATAGCCATCAGACTGTTAAATAGCCATCAGACTGCTAAATAGCCATCAGAATGTTAAATAGCAATCAGACTCCTAAATAGCCGTGAGACAGCTAAATAGCCATCAGACTGCTAAATAGCAATCAGATTGCTAAATAGCCATCAGACTCCTAAATAGCCATGAGACAGCTAAAAAAACATCAGACTGCTAAATAGCCATCAGACTGCTAAATAGCCATCAGACTGTTAAATAGCCATCAGTCTGTAAAATAGCCATCAGACTGCTAAATAGTCATCAGACTCCTAAATAGCCGTGAGACAGCTAAAAAACCATCAGACTGCTAAATAGCCATCAGACTGCTAAATAGCCATGAGACAACTAAATAGCCATCAGACTGCTAAATAGCCATCAGACTGCTAAATAGCAGTGAGACAGCTAAATAGCCATCAGACTGCTAAATAACCATCAGACTCCTAAATAGCCATGAGACAGCTAAATAGCCATCAGACTGCTAAATAGCCATGAGACAGCTAAATAACCATCAGACTCCTAAATAGCCATCAGACTGCTAAATAGCCATCAGATTCCTAAATAGCCATCAGACTGCTAAATAGCCATCAGCTTGCTAAATAGCCATCAGAATGCTAAATAACCATCAGACTCCTAAATAGCCATCAGACTGCTAAATAGCCATCAGACTGTTAAATAGCCATCAGACTGCTAAATAGCCATCAGTCTGCTAAATAGCCATCAGACTCCTAAATAGCCGTGAGACAGCTAAATAGCCATCAGACTGCTAAATAGCCATCAGACTCCTAAATAGCCATCAGATTGCTAAATAGCCATCAGATTGCTAAATAGCCATCAAACTGCTAAATAGCCATGAGACTGCTAAATAGCCATCAGACTGCTAAATAGCCATCAAAATGTTAAATAACCATCAGACTGCTAAATAGCCATCAGACTGCTAAATAGCCATCAGACTCCTAAATAGCCGTGAGACAGCTAAATAGCCGTGAGACAGCTAAATAGCCATCAGACTGCTAAATAGCCATCAGACTGCTAAATATCCATCAGACTGCTAAATAGCCATCAGAATGCTAAATAGCCGTGAGACAGCTAAATAGTCATCAGACTGCTAAATAGCCATCAGACTGCTAAATAGCCATCAGACTGCTAAATAGCCATCAGTCTGTTAAATAGCCATCAGACTGCTAAATAGCCATCAGTCTGCTAAATAGCCATCAGACTCCTAAATAGCCGTGAGACAGCTAAATAGTCATCAGACTGCTAAATAGCCATCAGACTGTTAAATAGCCATCAGACTGCTAAATAGCCATCAGAATGTAAAATAGCAATCAGACTCCTAAAGAGCCGTGAGACAGCTAAATAGCCATCAGACTGCTAAATAGCAATCAGACTGCTAAATAGCCATCAGACTCCTAAATAGCCGTGAGACAGCTAAAAAAACATCAGACTGCTAAATAGCCATCAGACTGCTAAATAGCCATCAGACTGTTAAATAGCCATCAGTCTGTAAAATAGCCATCAGACTGCTAAATAGTCATCAGACTCCTAAATAGCCGTGAGACAGCTAAAAAACCATCAGACTGCAAAATAGCCATCAGACTGCTAAATAGCCATGAGACAACTAAATAGCCATCAGACTGCTAAATAGCCATCAGACTGCTAAATAGCAGTGAGACAGCTAAATAGCCATCAGACTGCTAAATAACCATCAGACTCCTAAATAGCCATGAGACAGCTAAATAGCCATCAGACTGCTAAATAGCCATCAGACTGCTAAATAGCCATGAGACAGCTAAATAACCATCAGACTCCTAAATAGCCATCAGACTGCTAAATAGCCATCAGATTCCTAAATAGCCATCAGCTTGCTAAATAGCCATGAGAATGCTAAATAACCATCAGACTCCTAAATAGCCATCAGACTGCTAAATAGCCATCAGACTGTTAAATAGCCATCAGACTGCTAAATAGCCATCAGTCTGCTAAATAGCCATCAGACTCCTAAATAGCCATCAGACTCCTAAATAGCCGTGAGACAGCTAAATAGTCATCAGACTGCTAAATAGCCATCAGACTGTTAAATAGCCATCAGACTGCTAAATAGCCATCAGAATGTAAAATAGCAATCAGACTCCTAAAGAGCCGTGAGACAGCTAAATAGCCATCAGACTGCTAAATAGCAATCAGACTGCTAAATAGCCATCAGACTCCTAAATAGCCGTGAGACAGCTAAAAAAACATCAGACTGCTAAATAGCCATCAGACTGCTAAATAGCCATCAGACTGTTAAATAGCCATCAGTCTGTAAAATAGCCATCAGACTGCTAAATAGTCATCAGACTCCTAAATAGCCGTGAGACAGCTAAAAAACCATCAGACTGCAAAATAGCCATCAGACTGCTAAATAGCCATGAGACAACTAAATAGCCATCAGACTGCTAAATAGCCATCAGACTGCTAAATAGCAGTGAGACAGCTAAATAGCCATCAGACTGCTAAATAACCATCAGACTCCTAAATAGCCATGAGACAGCTAAATAGCCATCAGACTGCTAAATAGCCATCAGACTGCTAAATAGCCATGAGACAGCTAAATAACCATCAGACTCCTAAATAGCCATCAGACTGCTAAATAGCCATCAGATTCCTAAATAGCCATCAGCTTGCTAAATAGCCATGAGAATGCTAAATAACCATCAGACTCCTAAATAGCCATCAGACTGCTAAATAGCCATCAGACTGTTAAATAGCCATCAGACTGCTAAATAGCCATCAGTCTGCTAAATAGCCATCAGACTCCTAAATAGCCGTGAGACAGCTAAATAGCCATCAGACTGCTAAATACCCATCAGACTGCTAAATAGCCATCAGACTGCTAAATAGCCATCAGACTGTTAAATAGCCATCAGACTGCTAAATAGCCATCAGAATGTTAAATAGCCATCAGACTCCTAAACCGCCGTGAGACAGCTAAATAGCCATCAGACTGCTAAATAGCCATCAGACTCCTAAATTGCCGTGAGACAGCTAAATAGCCAGACTGCTATATATCCATCAGACTGCAAAATAGCCATCAGACTGTTAAATAGCCATCAGTCTGTAAAATAGCCATCAGACTGCTAAATCTCCATCAGACTGCTAAATAGCCATCAGTCTGTTAAATAGCCATCAGACTGCTAAATAGCCATCAGAATGTTAAATAGCAATCAGACTCCTAAATAGCCGTGAGACAGCTAAATAGCCATCAGACTGCTAAATAGCCATCAGATTGCTAAATAGCCATCAGACTGTTAAATAGCCATCAGACTGCTAAATAGCCATCAGACTGTTAAATAGCCATCAGTTTGTAAAATAGCCATAAGACTGCTAAATATCCATCAGACTGCTAAATATCCATCAGACTGCTAAATAGCCATCAGTCTGTTAAATAGCCATCAGACTGCTAAATAGTCATCAGACTCCTAAATAGCCGTGAGACAGCTAAAAAAACATCAGTCTGTTAAATAGCCATCAGACTGCTAAATAGCCATCAGTCTGTAAAATAGCCATCAGACTGCTAAATATCCGTCAGACTGCTAAATAGCCATCAGTCTGTTAAATAGCCATCAGACTGCTAAATAGCCATCAGTCTGCTAAATAGCCATCAGACTCCTAAATAGCCGTGAGACAGCTAAATAGTCATCAGACTGCTAAATAGCCATCAGACTGTTAAATAGCCATCAGACTGCTAAATAGCCATCAGAATGTTAAATAGCAATCAGACTCCTAAATAGCCGTGAGACAGCTAAATAGCCATCAGACTGCTAAATAGCAATCAGATTGCTAAATAGCCATCAGACTCCTAAATAGCCATGAGACAGCTTCAAAAAACATCAGACTGCTAAATAGCCATCAGACTGCTAAATAGCCATCAGACTGTTAAATAGCCATCAGTCTGTAAAATAGCCATCAGACTGCTAAATAGTCATCAGACTCCTAAATAGCCGTGAGACAGCTAAAAAACCATCAGACTGCTAAATAGCCATCAGACTGCTAAATAGCCATGAGACAACTAAATAGCCATCAGACTGCTAAATAGCCATCAGACTGCTAAATAGCAGTGAGACAGCTAAATAGCCATCAGACTGCTAAATAACCATCAGACTCCTAAATAGCCATGAGACAGCTAAATAGCCATCAGACTGCTAAATAGCCATGAGACAGCTAAATAACCATCAGACTCCTAAATAGCCATCAGACTGCTAAATAGCCATCAGATTCCTAAATAGCCATCAGACTGCTAAATAGCCATCAGCTTGCTAAATAGCCATCAGAATGCTAAATAACCATCAGACTCCTAAATAGCCATCAGACTGCTAAATAGCCATCAGACTGTTAAATAGCCATCAGACTGCTAAATAGCCATCAGTCTGCTAAATAGCCATCAGACTCCTAAATAGCCGTGAGACAGCTAAATAGCCATCAGACTGCTAAATAGCCATCAGACTCCTAAATAGCCATCAGATTGCTAAATAGCCATCAGATTGCTAAATAGCCATCAAACTGCTAAATAGCCATGAGACTGCTAAATAGCCATCAGACTGCTAAATAGCCATCAAAATGTTAAATAACCATCAGACTGCTAAATAGCCATCAGACTGCTAAATAGCCATCAGACTCCTAAATAGCCGTGAGACAGCTAAATAGCCGTGAGACAGCTAAATAGCCATCAGACTGCTAAATAGCCATCAGACTGCTAAATATCCATCAGACTGCTAAATAGCCATCAGAATGCTAAATAGCCGTGAGACAGCTAAATAGTCATCAGACTGCTAAATAGCCATCAGACTGCTAAATAGCCATCAGACTGCTAAATAGCCATCAGTCTGTTAAATAGCCATCAGACTGCTAAATAGCCATCAGTCTGCTAAATAGCCATCAGACTCCTAAATAGCCATGAGACAGCTAAATAGTCATCAGACTGCTAAATAGCCATCAGACTGTTAAATAGCCATCAGACTGCTAAATAGCCATCAGAATGTAAAATAGCAATCAGACTCCTAAAGAGCCGTGAGACAGCTAAATAGCCATCAGACTGCTAAATAGCAATCAGACTGCTAAATAGCCATCAGACTCCTAAATAGCCGTGAGACAGCTAAAAAAACATCAGACTGCTAAATAGCCATCAGACTGCTAAATAGCCATCAGACTGTTAAATAGCCATCAGTCTGTAAAATAGCCATCAGACTGCTAAATAGTCATCAGACTCCTAAATAGCCGTGAGACAGCTAAAAAACCATCAGACTGCAAAATAGCCATCAGACTGCTAAATAGCCATGAGACAACTAAATAGCCATCAGACTGCTAAATAGCCATCAGACTGCTAAATAGCAGTGAGACAGCTAAATAGCCATCAGACTGCTAAATAACCATCAGACTCCTAAATAGCCATGAGACAGCTAAATAGCCATCAGACTGCTAAATAGCCATCAGACTGCTAAATAGCCATGAGACAGCTAAATAACCATCAGACTCCTAAATAGCCATCAGACTGCTAAATAGCCATCAGATTCCTAAATAGCCATCAGCTTGCTAAATAGCCATGAGAATGCTAAATAACCATCAGACTCCTAAATAGCCATCAGACTGCTAAATAGCCATCAGACTGTTAAATAGCCATCAGACTGCTAAATAGCCATCAGTCTGCTAAATAGCCATCAGACTCCTAAATAGCCGTGAGACAGCTAAATAGCCATCAGACTGCTAAATACCCATCAGACTGCTAAATAGCCATCAGACTGCTAAATAGCCATCAGACTGTTAAATAGCCATCAGACTGCTAAATAGCCATCAGAATGTTAAATAGCCATCAGACTCCTAAACCGCCGTGAGACAGCTAAATAGCCATCAGACTGCTAAATAGCCATCAGACTCCTAAATTGCCGTGAGACAGCTAAATAGCCAGACTGCTATATATCCATCAGACTGCAAAATAGCCATCAGACTGTTAAATAGCCATCAGTCTGTAAAATAGCCATCAGACTGCTAAATCTCCATCAGACTGCTAAATAGCCATCAGTCTGTTAAATAGCCATCAGACTGCTAAATAGCCATCAGAATGTTAAATAGCAATCAGACTCCTAAATAGCCGTGAGACAGCTAAATAGCCATCAGACTGCTAAATAGCCATCAGATTGCTAAATAGCCATCAGACTGTTAAATAGCCATCAGACTGCTAAATAGCCATCAGACTGTTAAATAGCCATCAGTCTGTAAAATAGCCATAAGACTGCTAAATATCCATCAGACTGCTAAATATCCATCAGACTGCTAAATAGCCATCAGTCTGTTAAATAGCCATCAGACTGCTAAATAGCCATCAGTCTGTAAAATAGCCATCAGACTGCTAAATAGTCATCAGACTCCTAAATAGCCGTGAGACAGCTAAAAAAACATCAGTCTGTTAAATAGCCATCAGACTGCTAAATAGCCATCAGTCTGTAAAATAGCCATCAGACTGCTAAATATCCGTCAGACTGCTAAATAGCCATCAGTCTGTTAAATAGCCATCAGACTGCTAAATAGCCATCAGAATGTTAAATAGCAATCAGACTCCTAAATAGCCGTGAGACAGCTAAATAGCCATCACACTGCTAAATAGCCATCAGACTGCTAAATAGCCATCAGACTGCTAAATAGCAGTGAGACAGCTAAATAGCCATCAGACTGCTAAATAGCCATCAGAATGCTAAATAGCCATCAGACTGCTAAATAGCCATCAGACTGCTAAATAGCCATCAGAATGCTAAATAGCCATCAGACTGCTAAATAGCCATCAGACTGTTAAATAGCCATCAGACTGCTAAATAGCCATCAGAATGTTAAATAGCCATCAGACTCCTAAATCGCCGTGAGACAGCTAAATAGCCATCAGACTGCTAAATAGCAATCAGACTCCTAAATAGCCATCAGACTGCTATATATCCATCAGACTGCAAAATAGCCATCAGACTGTTAAATAGCCATCAGTCTGTAAAATAGCCATCAGACTGCTAAATACCCATCAGACTGCTAAATAGCCATCAGACTGCTAAATAGCCATCAGACTGTTAAATAGCCATCAGACTGCTAAATAGCCATCAGAATGTTAAATAGCCATCAGACTCCTAAATCGCTGTGAGACAGCTAAATAGCCATCAGACTGCTAAATAGCAATCAGACACCTAAATAGCCATCAGACTGCTATATATCCATCAGACTGCAAAATAGCCATCAGACTGCTAAATAGCCATAAGTCTGTTAAATAGCCATCAGACTGCTAAATAGCCATCAGAATGTTAAATAGCAATCAGACTCCTAAATAGCCATCAGAATGTTAAATAGCAATCAGACTGCTAAATTGCCGTGAGACAGCTAAATAGCCATCAGACTGCTATATATCCATCAGACTGCAAAATAGCCATCAGACTTTTAAATAGCCATCAGTCTGTAAAATAGCCATCAGACTGCTAAATATCCATCAGACTGCTAAATATCCATCAGTCTGTTAAATAGCCATCAGACTGCTAAATATCCATCAGACTGCTAAATAGCCATCAGACTGCTAAATAGCCATCAGAATGTTAAATAGCCATCAGACTCCTAAATAGCCGTGAGACAGCTAAATAGCCATCAGACTGCTAAATAGCAATCAGACTGCTAAATAGCCATCAGACTGCTAAATAGCCATGAGACTGCTAAATAGCCATCAGAATGCTAAAAAACATTAAGACTCCTAAATAGCCATGAGACAGCTAAATAGCCATCAGACTGCTAAATAGCCGTGAGACAGATAAATAGCCATCAGACTGCTAAATAGCCATCAGACTGCTAAATAGCCATCAGAATGTTAAATAGCCATCAGACTCCTAAATAGCCGTGAGACAGCTAAATAGCCATCAGACTGGTAAATAGCCATCAGATTGCTAAATAGCTATCAGACTCCTAAATAGCCGTGAGACAGCTAAATAGCCATCAGACTGCTAAATAGCCATCAGACTCCTAAATAGCCATCAGATTGCTAAATAGCCATCAGATTGCTAAATAGCCATCAAACTGCTAAATAGCCATGAGACTGCTAAATAGCCATCAGACTGCCAAATAGCCATCAAAATGTTAAATAACCATCAGACTGCTAAATAGCCATCAGACTGCTAAATAGCCATCAGACTCCTAAATAGCCGTGAGACAGCTAAATAGCCGTGAGACAGCTAAATAGCCATCAGACTGCTAAATAGCCATCAGACTGCTAAATATCCATCAGACTGCTAAATAGCCATCAGAATGCTAAATAGCCGTGAGACAGCTAAATAGTCATCAGACTGCTAAATAGCCATCAGACTGCTAAATAGCCATCAGACTGCTAAATAGCCATCAGTCTGTTAAATAGCCATCAGACTGCTAAATAGCCATCAGTCTGCTAAATAGCCATCAGACTCCTAAATAGCCGTGAGACAGCTAAATAGTCATCAGACTGCTAAATAGCCATCAGACTGTTAAATAGCCATCAGACTGCTAAATAGCCATCAGAATGTTAAATAGCAATCAGACTCCTAAATAGCCGTGAGACAGCTAAATAGCCATCAGACTCCTAAATAGCCATCAGACTGCTAAATAGCCATCAGACTGTTAAATAGCCATCAGACTGCTAAATAGCCATCAGTCTGCTAAATAGCCATCAGACTCCTAAATAGCCGTGAGACAGCTAAATAGCCATCAGACTGCTAAATACCCATCAGACTGCTAAATAGCCATCAGACTGCTAAATAGCCATCAGACTGTTAAATAGCCATCAGACTGCTAAATAGCCATCAGAATGTTAAATAGCCATCAGACTCCTAAACCGCCGTGAGACAGCTAAATAGCCATCAGACTGCTAAATAGCCATCAGACTCCTAAATTGCCGTGAGACAGCTAAATAGCCAGACTGCTATATATCCATCAGACTGCAAAATAGCCATCAGACTGTTAAATAGCCATCAGTCTGTAAAATAGCCATCAGACTGCTAAATCTCCATCAGACTGCTAAATAGCCATCAGTCTGTTAAATAGCCATCAGACTGCTAAATAGCCATCAGAATGTTAAATAGCAATCAGACTCCTAAATAGCCGTGAGACAGCTAAATAGCCATCAGACTGCTAAATAGCCATCAGATTGCTAAATAGCCATCAGACTGTTAAATAGCCATCAGACTGCTAAATAGCCATCAGACTGTTAAATAGCCATCAGTCTGTAAAATAGCCATAAGACTGCTAAATATCCATCAGACTGCTAAATATCCATCAGACTGCTAAATAGCCATCAGTCTGTTAAATAGCCATCAGACTGCTAAATAGCCATCAGTCTGTAAAATAGCCATCAGACTGCTAAATAGTCATCAGACTCCTAAATAGCCGTGAGACAGCTAAAAAAACATCAGTCTGTTAAATAGCCATCAGACTGCTAAATAGCCATCAGTCTGTAAAATAGCCATCAGACTGCTAAATATCCGTCAGACTGCTAAATAGCCATCAGTCTGTTAAATAGCCATCAGACTGCTAAATAGCCATCAGAATGTTAAATAGCAATCAGACTCCTAAATAGCCGTGAGACAGCTAAATAGCCATCACACTGCTAAATAGCCATCAGACTGCTAAATAGCCATCAGACTGCTAAATAGCAGTGAGACAGCTAAATAGCCATCAGACTGCTAAATAGCCATCAGAATGCTAAATAGCCATCAGACTGCTAAATAGCCATCAGACTGCTAAATAGCCATCAGAATGCTAAATAGCCATCAGACTGCTAAATAGCCATCAGACTGTTAAATAGCCATCAGACTGCTAAATAGCCATCAGAATGTTAAATAGCCATCAGACTCCTAAATCGCCGTGAGACAGCTAAATAGCCATCAGACTGCTAAATAGCAATCAGACTCCTAAATAGCCATCAGACTGCTATATATCCATCAGACTGCAAAATAGCCATCAGACTGTTAAATAGCCATCAGTCTGTAAAATAGCCATCAGACTGCTAAATACCCATCAGACTGCTAAATAGCCATCAGACTGCTAAATAGCCATCAGACTGTTAAATAGCCATCAGACTGCTAAATAGCCATCAGAATGTTAAATAGCCATCAGACTCCTAAATCGCTGTGAGACAGCTAAATAGCCATCAGACTGCTAAATAGCAATCAGACTCCTAAATAGCCATCAGACTGCTATATATCCATCAGACTGCAAAATAGCCATCAGACTGCTAAATAGCCATAAGTCTGTTAAATAGCCATCAGACTGCTAAATAGCCATCAGAATGTTAAATAGCAATCAGACTCCTAAATAGCCATCAGAATGTTAAATAGCAATCAGACTGCTAAATTGCCGTGAGACAGCTAAATAGCCATCAGACTGCTATATATCCATCAGACTGCTAAATAGTCATCAGACTCCTAAATAGCCGTGAGACAGCTAAAAAAACATCAGTCTGTTAAATAGCCATCAGACTGCTAAATAGCCATCAGTCTGTAAAATAGCCATCAGACTGCTAAATATCCGTCAGACTGCTAAATAGCCATCAGTCTGTTAAATAGCCATCAGACTGCTAAATAGCCATCAGAATGTTAAATAGCAATCAGACTCCTAAATAGCCGTGAGACAGCTAAATAGCCATCACACTGCTAAATAGCCATCAGACTGCTAAATAGCCATCAGACTGCTAAATAGCAGTGAGACAGCTAAATAGCCATCAGACTGCTAAATAGCCATCAGAATGCTAAATAGCCATCAGACTGCTAAATAGCCATCAGACTGCTAAATAGCCATCAGAATGCTAAATAGCCATCAGACTGCTAAATAGCCATCAGACTGTTAAATAGCCATCAGACTGCTAAATAGCCATCAGAATGTTAAATAGCCATCAGACTCCTAAATCGCCGTGAGACAGCTAAATAGCCATCAGACTGCTAAATAGCAATCAGACTCCTAAATAGCCATCAGACTGCTATATATCCATCAGACTGCAAAATAGCCATCAGACTGTTAAATAGCCATCAGTCTGTAAAATAGCCATCAGACTGCTAAATACCCATCAGACTGCTAAATAGCCATCAGACTGCTAAATAGCCATCAGACTGTTAAATAGCCATCAGACTGCTAAATAGCCATCAGAATGTTAAATAGCCATCAGACTCCTAAATCGCTGTGAGACAGCTAAATAGCCATCAGACTGCTAAATAGCAATCAGACTCCTAAATAGCCATCAGACTGCTATATATCCATCAGACTGCAAAATAGCCATCAGACTGCTAAATAGCCATAAGTCTGTTAAATAGCCATCAGACTGCTAAATAGCCATCAGAATGTTAAATAGCAATCAGACTCCTAAATAGCCATCAGAATGTTAAATAGCAATCAGACTGCTAAATTGCCGTGAGACAGCTAAATAGCCATCAGACTGCTATATATCCATCAGACTGCAAAATAGCCATCAGACTTTTAAATAGCCATCAGTCTGTAAAATAGCCATCAGACTGCTAAATATCCATCAGACTGCTAAATATCCATCAGTCTGTTAAATAGCCATCAGACTGCTAAATATCCATCAGACTGCTAAATAGCCATCAGACTGCTAAATAGCCATCAGAATGTTAAATAGCCATCAGACTCCTAAATAGCCGTGAGACAGCTAAATAGCCATCAGACTGCTAAATAGCAATCAGACTGCTAAATAGCCATCAGACTGCTAAATAGCCATGAGACTGCTAAATAGCCATCAGAATGCTAAAAAACATTAAGACTCCTAAATAGCCATGAGACAGCTAAATAGCCATCAGACTGCTAAATAGCCGTGAGACAGATAAATAGCCATCAGACTGCTAAATAGCCATCAGACTGCTAAATAGCCATCAGAATGTTAAATAGCCATCAGACTCCTAAATAGCCGTGAGACAGCTAAATAGCCATCAGACTGGTAAATAGCCATCAGATTGCTAAATAGCTATCAGACTCCTAAATAGCCGTGAGACAGCTAAATAGCCATCAGACTGCTAAATAGCCATCAGACTCCTAAATAGCCATCAGATTGCTAAATAGCCATCAGATTGCTAAATAGCCATCAAACTGCTAAATAGCCATGAGACTGCTAAATAGCCATCAGACTGCCAAATAGCCATCAAAATGTTAAATAACCATCAGACTGCTAAATAGCCATCAGACTGCTAAATAGCCATCAGACTCCTAAATAGCCGTGAGACAGCTAAATAGCCGTGAGACAGCTAAATAGCCATCAGACTGCTAAATAGCCATCAGACTGCTAAATATCCATCAGACTGCTAAATAGCCATCAGAATGCTAAATAGCCGTGAGACAGCTAAATAGTCATCAGACTGCTAAATAGCCATCAGACTGCTAAATAGCCATCAGACTGCTAAATAGCCATCAGTCTGTTAAATAGCCATCAGACTGCTAAATAGCCATCAGTCTGCTAAATAGCCATCAGACTCCTAAATAGCCGTGAGACAGCTAAATAGTCATCAGACTGCTAAATAGCCATCAGACTGTTAAATAGCCATCAGACTGCTAAATAGCCATCAGAATGTTAAATAGCAATCAGACTCCTAAATAGCCGTGAGACAGCTAAATAGCCATCAGACTGCTAAATAGCAATCAGATTGCTAAATAGCCATCAGACTCCTAAATAGCCATGAGACAGCTAAAAAAACATCAGACTGCTAAATAGCCATCAGACTGCTAAATAGCCATCAGACTGTTAAATAGCCATCAGTCTGTAAAATAGCCATCAGACTGCTAAATAGTCATCAGACTCCTAAATAGCCGTGAGACAGCTAAAAAACCATCAGACTGCTAAATAGCCATCAGACTGCTAAATAGCCATGAGACAACTAAATAGCCATCAGACTGCTAAATAGCCATCAGACTGCTAAATAGCAGTGAGACAGCTAAATAGCCATCAGACTGCTAAATAACCATCAGACTCCTAAATAGCCATGAGACAGCTAAATAGCCATCAGACTGCTAAATAGCCATCAGACTGCTAAATAGCCATCAGTCTGCTAAATAGCCATCAGACTCCTAAATAGCCGTGAGACAGCTAAATAGCCATCAGACTGCTAAATACCCATCAGACTGCTGAATAGCCATCAGACTGCTAAATAGCCATCAGACTGTTAAATAGCCATCAGACTGCTAAATAGCCATCAGAATGTTAAATAGCCATCAGACTCCTAAACCGCCGTGAGACAGCTAAATAGCCAGACTGCTATATATCCATCAGACTGCAAAATAGCCATCAGACTGTTAAATAGCCATCAGTCTGTAAAATAGCCATCAGACTGCTAAATCTCCATCAGACTGCTAAATAGCCATCAGTCTGTTAAATAGCCATCAGACTGCTAAATAGCCATCAGAATGTTAAATAGCAATCAGACTCCTAAATAGCCGTGAGACAGCTAAATAGCCATCAGACTGCTAAATAGCCATCAGATTGCTAAATAGCCATCAGACTGTTAAATAGCCATCAGACTGCTAAATAGCCATCAGACTGTTAAATAGCCATCAGTCTGTAAAATAGCCATAAGACTGCTAAATATCCATCAGACTGCTAAATAGCCATCAGTCTGTTAAATAGCCATCAGACTGCTAAATAGCCATCAGTCTGTAAAATAGCCATCAGACTGCTAAATAGTCATCAGACTCCTAAATAGCCGTGAGACAGCTAAAAAAACATCAGTCTGTTAAATAGCCATCAGACTGCTAAATAGCCATCAGTCTGTAAAATAGCCATCAGACTGCTAAATATCCGTGAGACAGCTAAATAGCCATCAGACTGCTAAATAGCCATCAGATTGCTAAATAGCCATCAGACTGTTAAATAGCCATCAGACTGCTAAATAGCCATCAGACTGTTAAATAGCCATCAGTCTGTAAAATAGCCATAAGACTGCTAAATATCCATCAGACTGCTAAATATCCATCAGACTGCTAAATAGCCATCAGTCTGTTAAATAGCCATCAGACTGCTAAATAGCCATCAGTCTGTAAAATAGCCATCAGACTGCTAAATAGTCATCAGACTCCTAAATAGCCGTGAGACAGCTAAAAAAACATCAGTCTGTTAAATAGCCATCAGACTGCTAAATAGCCATCAGTCTGTAAAATAGCCATCAGACTGCTAAATATCCGTCAGACTGCTAAATAGCCATCAGTCTGTTAAATAGCCATCAGACTGCTAAATAGCCATCAGAATGTTAAATAGCAATCAGACTCCTAAATAGCCGTGAGACAGCTAAATAGCCATCACACTGCTAAATAGCCATCAGACTGCTAAATAGCCATCAGACTGCTAAATAGCAGTGAGACAGCTAAATAGCCATCAGACTGCTAAATAGCCATCAGAATGCTAAATAGCCATCAGACTGCTAAATAGCCATCAGTCTGCTAAATAGCCATCAGACTCCTAAATAGCCGTGAGACAGCTAAATAGCCATCAGACTGCTAAATACCCATCAGACTGTTAAATAGCCATCAGACTGCTAAATAGCCATCAGAATGTTAAATAGCAATCAGACTCCTAAATAGCCGTGAGACAGCTAAATAGCCATCAGACTGCTAAATAGCCATCAGATTGCTAAATAGCCATCAGACTGTTAAATAGCCATCAGACTGCTAAATAGCCATCAGACTGTTAAATAGCCATCAGTCTGTAAAATAGCCATAAGACTGCTAAATATCCATCAGACTGCTAAATATCCATCAGACTGCTAAATAGCCATCAGTCTGTTAAATAGCCATCAGACTGCTAAATAGCCATCAGTCTGTAAAATAGCCATCAGACTGCTAAATAGTCATCAGACTCCTAAATAGCCGTGAGACTGCTAAAAAACCATCAGTCTGTTAAATAGCCATCAGACTGCTAAATAGCCATCAGTCTGTAAAATAGCCATCAGACTGCTAAATATCCGTCAGACTGCTAAATAGCCATCAGTCTGTTAAATAGCCATCAGACTGCTAAATAGCCATCAGAATGTTAAATAGCAATCAGACTCCTAAATAGCCGTGAGACAGCTAAATAGCCATCACACTGCTAAATAGCCATCAGACAGCTAAATAGCCATCAGACTGCTAAATAGCAGTGAGACAGCTAAATAGCCATCAGACTGCTAAATAGCCATCAGAATGCTAAATAGCCATCAGACTGCTAAATAGCCATCAGTCTGCTAAATAGCCATCAGACTCCTAAATAGCCGTGAGACAGCTAAATAGCCATCAGACTGCTAAATAGCCATCAGACTGCTAAATAGCCATCAGACTGTTAAATAGCCATCAGACTGCTAAATAGCCATCAGAATGTTAAATAGCCATCAGACTCCTAAATCGCCGTGAGACAGCTAAATAGCCATCAGACTGCTAAATAGCAATCAGACTCCTAAATAGCCATCAGACTGCTATATATCCATCAGACTGCAAAATAGCCATCAGACTGTTAAATAGCCATCAGTCTGTAAAATAGCCATCAGACTGCTAAATACCCATCAGACTGCTAAATAGCCATCAGACTGCTAAATAGCCATCAGACTGTTAAATAGCCATCAGACTGCTAAATAGCCATCAGAATGTTAAATAGCCATCAGACTCCTAAATCGCCGTGAGACAGCTAAATAGCCATCAGACTGCTAAATAGCAATCAGATTCCTAAATAGCCGTGAGACAGCTAAATAGCCATCAGACTGCTAAATAGCAATCAGACTGCTAAATAGCCATCAGACTGCTAAATAGCCATGAGACTGCTAAATAGCCATCAGAATGCTAAAAAACCATCAGACTCCTAAATAGCCATGAGACAGCTAAATAGCCGTCAGACTGCTAAATAGCCATCAGACTCCTAAATTGCCATGAGACAGCTAAATAGCCATCAGACTGCTAAATAGCCATCAGATTGCTAAATAGCCATCAGAATGCTAAATAACCACCAGACTCCTAAATAGCCATCAGACTGCTAAATAGCCGTGAGACAGATAAATAGCCATCAGACTGCTAAATAGCCATCAGACTGCTAAATAGCCATCAGAATGTTAAATAGCCATCAGACTCCTAAATAGCCGTGAGACAGCTAAATAGCCATCAGACTGCTAAATAGCCATCAGACTCCTAAATAGCCATCAGATTGCTAAATAGCCATCAGATTGCTAAATAGCCATCAAACTGCTAAATAGCCATGAGACTGCTAAATAGCCATCAGACTGCTAAATAGCCATCAAAATGTTAAATAACCATCAGACTGCTAAATAGCCATCAGACTGCTAAATAGCCATCAGACTCCTAAATAGCCGTGAGACAGCTAAATAGCCGTGAGACAGCTAAATAGCCATCAGACTGCTAAATAGCCATCAGACTGCTAAATATCCATCATACTGCTAAATAGCCATCAGAATGCTAAATAGCCGTGAGACAGCTAAATAGTCATCAGACTGCTAAATAGCCATCAGACTGCTAAATAGCCATCACACTGCTAAATAGCCATCAGTCTGTTAAATAGCCATCAGACTGCTAAATAGCCATCAGTCTGCTAAATAGCCATCAGACTCCTAAATAGCCGTGAGACAGCTAAATAGTCATCAGACTGCTAAATAGCCATCAGACTGTTAAATAGCCATCAGACTGCTAAATAGCCATCAGAATGTTAAATAGCAATCAGACTCCTAAATAGCCGTGAGACAGCTAAATAGCCATCAGACTGCTAAATAGCAATCAGACTGCTAAATAGCCATCAGACTCCTAAATAGCCGTGAGACAGCTAAAAAAACATCAGACTGCTAAATAGCCATCAGACTGCTAAATAGCCATCAGACTGTTAAATAGCCATCAGTCTGTAAAATAGCCATCAGACTGCTAAATAGTCATCAGACTCCTAAATAGCTGTGAGACAGCTAAAAAACCATCAGACTGCTAAATAGCCATCAGACTGCTAAATAGCCATCAGACTCCTAAATAGCCATCAGATTGCTAAATAGCCATCAGATTGCTAAATTGCCATCAAACTGCTAAATAGCCATGAGACTGCTAAATAGCCATCAGACTGCTAAATAGCCATCAAAATGTTAAATAACCATCAGACTGCTAAATAGCCATCAGACTGCTAAATAGCCATCAGACTCCTAAATAGCCGTGAGACAGCTAAATAGCCGTGAGACAGCTAAATAGCCATCAGACTGCTAAATAGCCATCAGACTGCTAAATATCCATCAGACTGCTAAATAGCCATCAGAATGCTAAATAGCCGTGAGACAGCTAAATAGTCATCAGACTGCTAAATAGCCATCAGACTGCTAAATAGCCATCACACTGCTAAATAGCCATCAGTCTGTTAAATAGCCATCAGACTGCTAAATAGCCATCAGTCTGCTAAATAGCCATCAGACTCCTAAATAGCCGTGAGACAGCTAAATAGTCATCAGACTGCTAAATAGCCATCAGACTGTTAAATAGCCATCAGAATGTTAAATAGCAATCAGACTCCTAAATAGCCGTGAGACAGCTAAATAGCCATCAGACTGCTAAATAGCAATCAGACTGCTAAATAGCCATCAGACTCCTAAATAGCCGTGAGACAGCTAAAAAAACATCAGACTGCTAAATAGCCATCAGACTGCTAAATAGCCATCAGACTGTTAAATAGCCATCAGTCTGTAAAATAGCCATCAGACTGCTAAATAGTCATCAGACTCCTAAATAGCTGTGAGACAGCTAAAAAACCATCAGACTGCTAAATAGCCATCAGACTGCTAAATAGCCATGAGACAACTAAATAGCCATCAGACTGCTAAATAGCCATCAGACTGCTAAATAGCCATCAGTCTGCTAAATAGCCATCAGACTCCTAAATAGCCGTGAGACAGCTAAATAGCCATCAGACTGCTAAATACCCATCAGACTGCTAAATAGCCATCAGACTGCTAAATAGCCATCAGACTGTTAAATAGCCATCAGACTGCTAAATAGCCATCAGACTGTTAAATAGCCATCAGACTCCTAAACCGCCGTGAGACAGCTAAATAGCCATCAGACTGCTAAATAGCCATCAGACTCCTAAATTGCCGTGAGACAGCTAAATAGCCAGACTGCTATATATCCATCAGACTGCAAAATAGCCATCAGACTGTTAAATAGCCATCAGTCTGTAAAATAGCCATCAGACTGCTAAATCTCCATCAGACTGCTAAATAGCCATCAGTCTGTTAAATAGCCATCAGACTGCTAAATAGCCATCAGAATGTTAAATAGCAATCAGACTCCTAAATAGCCGTGAGACAGCTAAATAGCCATCAGACTGCTAAATAGCCATCAGATTGCTAAATAGCCATCAGACTGTTAAATAGCCATCAGACTGCTAAATAGCCATCAGACTGTTAAATAGCCATCAGTCTGTAAAATAGCCATAAGACTGCTAAATATCCATCAGACTGCTAAATATCCATCAGACTGCTAAATAGCCATCAGTCTGTTAAATAGCCATCAGACTGCTAAATAGCCATCAGTCTGTAAAATAGCCATCAGACTGCTAAATAGTCATCAGACTCCTAAATAGCCGTGAGACAGCTAAAAAACCATCAGTCTGTTAAATAGCCATCAGACTGCTAAATAGCCATCAGTCTGTAAAATAGCCATCAGACTGCTAAATATCCGTCAGACTGCTAAATAGCCATCAGTCTGTTAAATAGCCATCAGACTGCTAAATAGCCATCAGAATGTTAAATAGCAATCAGACTCCTAAATAGCCGTGAGACAGCTAAATAGCCATCACACTGCTAAATAGCCATCACACTGCTAAATAGCCATCAGACTGCTAAATAGCAGTGAGACAGCTAAATAGCCATCAGACTGCTAAATAGCCATCAGACTGTTAAATAGCCATCAGTCTGTAAAATAGCCATAAGACTGCTAAATATCCATCAGACTGCTAAATATCCATCAGACTGCTAAATAGCCATCAGTCTGTTAAATAGCCATCAGACTGCTAAATAGCCATCAGTCTGTAAAATAGCCATCAGACTGCTAAATAGCCATCAGCATGTTAAATAGCAATCAGACTCCTAAATAGCCGTGAGACAGCTAAATAGCCATCACACTGCTAAATAGCCATCACACTGCTAAATAGCCATCAGACTCCTAAATCGCCGTGAGACAGCTAAATAGCCATCAGACTGCTAAATAATAATCAGACTCCTAAATAGCCATCAGACTCCTAAATAGCCGCGAGACAGCTAAATAGCCATCAGACTGCTAAATAGCAGTGAGACTGCTAAATAGCCATCAGACTCCTAAATTGCCGTGAGACAGCTAAATAGCCATCAGACTGCTATATATCCATCAGACTGCAAAATAGCCATCAGACTGTTAAATAGCCATCAGTCTGTAAAATAGCCATCAGACTGCTAAATATCCATCAGACTGCTAAATATCCATCATTCTGTTAAATAGCCATCATACTGCTAAATATCCACCAGACTGCTAAATAGCCATCAGACTGCTAAATAGCCATCAGACTGCTAAATATCCATCAGACTGCTAAATAGCCATCAGTCTGTTAAATAGCCATCAGACTGCTAAATAGCCATCAGAATGTTAAATAGCAATCAGACTCCTAAATAGCCGTGAGACAGCTAAATAGCCATCAGACTGCTAAATAGCCATCAGAATGTTAAATAGCAATCAGACTGCTAAATTGCCGTGAGACAGCTAAATAGCCATCAGACTGCTATATATCCATCAGACTGCAAAATAGCCATCAGACTTTTAAATAGCCATCAGTCTGTAAAATAGCCATCAGACTGCTAAATATCCATCAGACTGCTAAATATCCATCAGTCTGTTAAATAGCCATCACACTGCTAAATAGCCATCAGACTGCTAAATAGCCATCAGACTGCTAAATAGCAGTGAGACAGCTAAATAGCCATCAGACTGCTAAATAGCCATCAGACTGCTAAATAGCCATCAGACTGCTAAATAGCCATCAGTCTGCTAAATAGCCATCAGACTTCTAAATAGCCATCAGACTGCTAAATATCCATCAGACTGCTAAATAGCCATCAGTCTGCTAAATATCCATCAGACTGCTAAATATCCATCAGACTGCTAAATAGCCATCAGTCTGTTAAATAGCCATCAGACTGCTAAATATCCATCAGACTGCTAAATAGCCATCAGACTGTTAAATAGCCATCAGACTGTTAAATAGCCATCAGTCTGTAAAATAGCCATCAGACTGCTAAATATCCATCAGTCTGCTAAATAGCCATCAGTCTGCTAAATAGCCATCAGACTGCTAAATAGCAGTGAGACAGCTAATTAGCCATCAGACTGCTAAATAGCCATCAGAATGCTAAATAGCCATCAGACTGCTAAATAGCCATCAGTCTGCTAAATAGCAATCAGACTCCTAAATAGCCGTGAGACAGCTAAATAGCCATCAGACTGCTAAATAGCCATCAGACTGCTAAATAGCCATCAGACTGCTAAATAGCAGTGAGACAGCTAAATAGCCATCAGACTGCTAAATAGCCATCAGTCTGCTAAATAGCCATCAGACTCCTAAATAGCCGTGAGACTGCTAAATACCCATCAGACTGCTAAATAGCCATCAGACTGCTAAATAGCCATCAGACTGTTAAATAGCCATCAGACTGCTAAATAGCCATCAGAATGTTAAATCGCCGTGAGACAGCTAAATAGCCATCAGACTGCTAAATAGCAATCAGACTCCTAAATAGCCATCAGACTCCTAAATTGCCGTGAGACAGCTAAATAGCCATCAGACTGCTATATATCCATCAGACTGCAAAATAGCCATCAGACTGTTAAATAGCCATCAGTCTGTAAAATAGCCATCAGACTGCTAAATATCCATCAGACTGCTAAATATCCATCAGTGTGTTAAATAGCCATCATACTGCTAAATATCCATCAGACTGCTAAATAGCCATCAGACTGCTAAATAGCCATAAGACTGCTAAATAGCCATCAGACTGCTAAATAGCAATGAGACAGCTAAATAGCCATCAGAATGCTAAATAGCCATCAGACTGCTAAATAGCCATCACACTCCTAAATAGCTGTGAGACAGCTAAATAGCCAACAGACTGCTAAATACCCATCAGAATGCTAAATAGCCATCAGACTGCTAAATAGCCATCAGACTGTTAAATAGCCATTAGACTGCTAAATAGCCATCAGAATGTTAAATAGCCATCAGACTCCTAAATCGCCGTGAGACAGCTAAATAGCCATCAGACTGCTAAATAATAATCAGACTCCTAAATAGCCATCAGACTCCTAAATAGCCGCGAGACAGCTAAATAGCCATCAGACTGCTAAATATCCATCAGACTGCTAAATAGCCATCAGTCTGCTAAATAGCCATCAGACTGTTAAATAGCCATCAGTCTGTAAAATAGCCATCAGACTGCTAAATATCCATCAGACTGCTAAATATCCATCAGTCTGTTAAATAGCCATCATACTGCTAAATAGCCGTGAGACAGCTAAATAGCCATCAGACTGCTAAATATCCATCAGACTGCTAAATAGCAATCAGATTCCTAAATAGCCGTGAGACAGCTAAATAGCCATCAGACTGCTAAATAGCAATCAGACTGCTAAATAGCCATCAGACTGCTAAATAGCCATGAGACTGCTAAATAGCCATCAGAATGCTAAAAAACCATCAGACTCCTAAATAGCCATGAGACAGCTAAATAGCCGTCAGACTGCTAAATAGCCATCAGACTCCTAAATTGCCATGAGACAGCTAAATAGCCATCAGACTGCTAAATAGCCATCAGATTGCTAAATAGCCATCAGAATGCTAAATAACCACCAGACTCCTAAATAGCCATCAGACTGCTAAATAGCCGTGAGACAGATAAATAGCCATCAGACTGCTAAATAGCCATCAGACTGCTAAATAGCCATCAGAATGTTAAATAGCCATCAGACTCCTAAATAGCCGTGAGACAGCTAAATAGCCATCAGACTGCTAAATAGCCATCAGACTCCTAAATAGCCATCAGATTGCTAAATAGCCATCAGATTGCTAAATAGCCATCAAACTGCTAAATAGCCATGAGACTGCTAAATAGCCATCAGACTGCTAAATAGCCATCAAAATGTTAAATAACCATCAGACTGCTAAATAGCCATCAGACTGCTAAATAGCCATCAGACTCCTAAATAGCCGTGAGACAGCTAAATAGCCGTGAGACAGCTAAATAGCCATCAGACTGCTAAATAGCCATCAGACTGCTAAATATCCATCAGACTGCTAAATAGCCATCAGAATGCTAAATAGCCGTGAGACAGCTAAATAGTCATCAGACTGCTAAAATAGCCATCAGACTGCTAAATAGCCATCAGACTGCTAAATAGCCATCAGTCTGTTAAATAGCCATCAGACTGCTAAATAGCCATCAGTCTGCTAAATAGCCATCAGACTCCTAAATAGCCGTGAGACAGCTAAATAGTCCATCAGACTGCTAAATAGCCATCAGACTGTTAAATAGCCATCAGACTGCTAAATAGCCATCAGAATGTTAAATAGCAATCAGACTCCTAAATAGCCGTGAGACAGCTAAATAGCCATCAGACTGCTAAATAGCAATCAGACTGCTAAATAGCCATCAGACTCCTAAATAGCCGTGAGACAGCTAAAAAAACATCAGACTGCTAAATAGCCATCAGACTGCTAAATAGCCATCAGACTGTTAAATAGCCATCAGTCTGTAAAATAGCCATCAGACTGCTAAATAGTCATCAGACTCCTAAATAGCTGTGAGACAGCTAAAAAACCATCAGACTGCTAAATAGCCATCAGACTGCTAAATAGCCATGAGACAACTAAATAGCCATCAGACTGCTAAATAGCCATCAGACTGCTAAATAGCCATCAGACTCCTAAATAGCCGTGAGACAGCTAAATAGCCATCAGACTGCTAAATACCCATCAGACTGCTAAATAGCCATCAGACTGCTAAATAGCCATCAGACTGTTAAATAGCCATCAGACTGCTAAATAGCCATCAGAATGTTAAATAGCCATCAGACTCCTAAACCGCCGTGAGACAGCTAAATAGCCATCAGACTGCTAAATAGCCATCAGACTCCTAAATTGCCGTGAGACAGCTAAATAGCCAGACTGCTATATATCCATCAGACTGCAAAATAGCCATCAGACTGTTAAATAGCCATCAGTCTGTAAAATAGCCATCAGACTGCTAAATCTCCATCAGACTGCTAAATAGCCATCAGTCTGTTAAATAGCCATCAGACTGCTAAATAGCCATCAGAATGTTAAATAGCAATCAGACTCCTAAATAGCCGTGAGACAGCTAAATAGCCATCAGACTGCTAAATAGCCATCAGATTGCTAAATAGCCATCAGACTGCTAAATATCCATCAGACTGCTAAATAGCCATCAGACTGTTAAATAGCCATCAGACTGTTAAATAGCCATCAGTCTGTAAAATAGCCATCAGACTGCTAAATATCCATCAGTCTGCTAAATAGCCATCAGTCTGCTAAATAGCCATCAGACTGCTAAATAGCCATCAGAATGCTAAATAGCCATCAGACTGCTAAATAGCCATCAGTCTGCTAAATAGCAATCAGACTCCTAAATAGCCGTGAGACAGCTAAATAGCCATCAGACTGCTAAATAGCCATCAGACTGCTAAATAGCCATCAGACTGCTAAATAGCAGTGAGACAGCTAAATAGCCATCAGACTGCTAAATAGCCATCAGTCTGCTAAATAGCCATCAGACTCCTAAATAGCCGTGAGACTGCTAAATACCCATCAGACTGCTAAATAGCCATCAGACTGCTAAATAGCCATCAGACTGTTAAATAGCCATCAGACTGCTAAATAGCCATCAGAATGTTAAATCGCCGTGAGACAGCTAAATAGCCATCAGACTGCTAAATAGCAATCAGACTCCTAAATAGCCATCAGACTCCTAAATTGCCGTGAGACAGCTAAATAGCCATCAGACTGCTATATATCCATCAGACTGCAAAATAGCCATCAGACTGTTAAATAGCCATCAGTCTGTAAAATAGCCATCAGACTGCTAAATATCCATCAGACTGCTAAATATCCATCAGTGTGTTAAATAGCCATCATACTGCTAAATATCCATCAGACTGCTAAATAGCCATCAGACTGCTAAATAGCCATAAGACTGCTAAATAGCCATCAGACTGCTAAATAGCAATGAGACAGCTAAATAGCCATCAGAATGCTAAATAGCCATCAGACTGCTAAATAGCCATCAGACTCCTAAATAGCTGTGAGACAGCTAAATAGCCAACAGACTGCTAAATACCCATCAGAATGCTAAATAGCCATCAGACTGCTAAATAGCCATCAGACTGTTAAATAGCCATTAGACTGCTAAATAGCCATCAGAATGTTAAATAGCCATCAGACTCCTAAATCGCCGTGAGACAGCTAAATAGCCATCAGACTGCTAAATAATAATCAGACTCCTAAATAGCCATCAGACTCCTAAATAGCCGCGAGACAGCTAAATAGCCATCAGACTGCTAAATATCCATCAGACTGCTAAATAGCCATCAGTCTGCTAAATAGCCATCAGACTGTTAAATAGCCATCAGTCTGTAAAATAGCCATCAGACTGCTAAATATCCATCAGACTGCTAAATATCCATCAGTCTGTTAAATAGCCATCATACTGCTAAATATCCATCAGACAGCTAAATAGCCATCAGACTGCTATATATCCATCACACTGCAAAATAGCCATCAGACTTTTAAATAGCCATCAGTCTGTAAAATAGCCATCAGACTGCTAAATATCCATCAGACTGCTAAATATCCATCAGTCTGTTAAATAGCCATCATACTGCTAAATATCCATCAGACTGCTAAATAGCCATCAGACTGCTAAATAGCCATCAGAATGTTAAATAGCCATCAGACTCCTAAATAGCCGTGAGACAGCTAAATAGCCATCAGACTGCTAAATAGCCATCAGAATGCTCAATAACCATCAGACTCCTAAATAGCCATGAGACTGCTAAATAGCCATCAGACTGCTAAATAGCCATCAGACTCCTAAATTGCTGTGAGACAGCTAAATAGCCATCAGACTGCTAAATAGCCATCAGACTGCTAAATATCCATCAGACTGCTAAATATCCATCAGACAGCTAAATAGCCATCAGACTGCTAAATAGCCATCAGAATGCTAAATAGCCATCAGACTGCTAAATAGCCATCAGTCTGCTAAATAGCCATCAGACTCCTAAATAGCCGTGAGTCAGCTAAATAGCCATCAGACTGCTAAATACCCATCAGACTGATAAATAGCCATCAGACTGCTAAATAGCCATCAGACTGTTAAATAGCCATCAGTCTGTAAAATAGCCATTAGACTGCTAAATATCCATCAGACTGCTAAATATCCATCAGACTGCTAAATAGCCATCAGTCTGTTAAATAGCCATCAGACTGCTAAATAGCCATCAGACTGCTAAATAGCCATCAGTCTGTAAAATAGCCATCAGACTGCTAAATATCCATCAGACTGCTAAATAGCCATCAGTCTGTTAAATAGCCATCAGACTGCTAAATAGCCATCAGACTGCTAAATAGCAGTGAGACAGCTAAATAGCCATCAGACTGCTAAATAGCCATCAGACTGCTAAATAGCCATCAGACTGTTAAATAGCCATCAGACAGCTAAATAGCCATCAGACTGCTAAATAATAATCAGACTCCTAAATAGCCATCAGACTCCTAAATAGCCGCGAGACAGCTAAATAGCCATCAGACTGCTAAATAGCAGTGAGACTGCTAAATAGCCATCAGACTCCTAAATTGCCGTGAGACAGCTAAATAGCCATCAGACTGCTATATATCCATCAGACTGCAAAATAGCCATCAGACTGTTAAATAGCCATCAGTCTGTAAAATAGACATCAGACTGCTAAATATCCATCAGACTGCTAAATATCCATCAGTCTGTTAAATAGCCATCATACTGCTAAATATCCATCAGACTGCTAAATAGCCATCAGACTGCTAAATAGCCATCAGTCTGTTAAATAGCCATCAGACTGCTAAATAGCCATCAGACTGCTAAATATCCATCAGACTGCTAAATAGCCATCAGTCTGTTAAATAGCCATCAGACTGCTAAATAGCCATCAGAATGTTAAATAGCAATCAGACTCCTAAATAGCCGTGAGACAGCTAAATAGCCATCAGACTGCTAAATAGCCATCAGAATGTTAAATAGCAATCAGACTGCTACATTGCCGTGAGACAGCTAAATAGCCATCAGACTGCTATATATCCATCAGACTGCAAAATAGCCATCAGACTTTTAAATAGCCATCAGTCTGTAAAATAGCCATCAGACTGCTAAATATCCATCAGACTGCTAAATATCCATCAGTCTGTTAAATAGCCATCATACTGCTAAATATCCATCAGACTGCTAAATAGCCATCAGACTGCTAAATAGCCATCAGAATGTTAAATAGCCATCAGACTCCTAAATAGCCGTGAGACAGCTAAATAGCCATCAGACTGCTAAACAGCCATCAGACAGCTAAATAGCCATCACACTGCTAAATAGCCATCAGACTGCTAAATAGCCATCAGACTGCTAAATAGCAGTGAGACAGCTAAATAGCCATCAGACTGCTAAATAGCCATCAGACTGCTAAATAGCCATCAGACTGCTAAATAGCCATCAGTCTGCTAAATAGCCATCAGACTTCTAAATAGCCATCAGACTGCTAAATATCCATCAGACTGCTAAATAGCCATCAGTCTGCTAAATATCCATCAGACTGCTAAATATCCATCAGACTGCTAAATAGCCATCAGTCTGTTAAATAGCCATCAGACTGCTAAATAGCCATCAGAATGTTAAATAGCAATCAGACTCCTAAATAGCCGTGAGACAGCTAAATAGCCATCAGACTGCTAAATATCCATCAGACTGCTAAATAGCCATCAGACTGTTAAATAGCCATCAGACTGTTAAATAGCCATCAGTCTGTAAAATAGCCATCAGACTGCTAAATATCCATCAGTCTGCTAAATAGCCATCAGTCTGCTAAATAGCCATCAGACTGCTAAATAGCAGTGAGACAGCTAAATAGCCATCAGACTGCTAAATAGCCATCAGAATGCTAAATAGCCATCAGACTGCTAAATAGCCATCAGTCTGCTAAATAGCAATCAGACTCCTAAATAGCCGTGAGACAGCTAAATAGCCATCAGACTGCTAAATAGCCATCAGACTGCTAAATAGCCATCAGACTGCTAAATAGCAGTGAGACAGCTAAATAGCCATCAGACTGCTAAATAGCCATCAGTCTGCTAAATAGCCATCAGACTCCTAAATAGCCGTGAGACTGCTAAATACCCATCAGACTGCTAAATAGCCATCAGACTGCTAAATAGCCATCAGACTGTTAAATAGCCATCAGACTGCTAAATAGCCATCAGAATGTTAAATCGCCGTGAGACAGCTAAATAGCCATCAGACTGCTAAATAGCAATCAGACTCCTAAATAGCCATCAGACTCCTAAATTGCCGTGAGACAGCTAAATAGCCATCAGACTGCTATATATCCATCAGACTGCAAAATAGCCATCAGACTGTTAAATAGCCATCAGTCTGTAAAATAGCCATCAGACTGCTAAATATCCATCAGACTGCTAAATATCCATCAGTCTGTTAAATAGCCATCATACTGCTAAATATCCATCAGACTGCTAAATAGCCATCAGACTGCTAAATAGCCATCAGACTGCTAAATAGCCATCAGACTGCTAAATAGCAATGAGACAGCTAAATAGCCATCAGAATGCTAAATAGCCATCAGACTGCTAAATAGCCATCAGACTCCTAAATAGCCGTGAGACAGCTAAATATCCAACAGACTGCTAAATACCCATCAGAATGCTAAATAGCCATCAGACTGCTAAATAGCCATCAGACTGTTAAATAGCCATTAGACTGCTAAATAGCCATCAGAATGTTAAATAGCCATCAGACTCCTAAATCGCCGTGAGACAGCTAAATAGCCATCAGACTGCTAAATAATAATCAGACTCCTAAATAGCCATCAGACTCCTAAATAGCCGCGAGACAGCTAAATAGCCATCAGACTGCTAAATATCCATCAGACTGCTAAATAGCCATCAGTCTGCTAAATAGCCATCAGACTGTTAAATAGCCATCAGTCTGTAAAATAGCCATCAGACTGCTAAATATCCATCAGACTGCTAAATATCCATCAGTCTGTTAAATAGCCATCATACTGCTAAATATCCATCAGACAGCTAAATAGCCATCAGACTGCTATATATCCATCACACTGCAAAATTGCCATCAGACTTTTAAATAGCCATCAGTCTGTAAAATAGCCATCAGACTGCTAAATATCCATCAGACTGCTAAATATCCATCAGTCTGTTAAATAGCCATCATACTGCTAAATATCCATCAGACTGCTAAATAGCCATCAGACTGCTAAATAGCCATCAGAATGTTAAATAGCCATCAGACTCCTAAATAGCCGTGAGACAGCTAAATAGCCATCAGACTGCTAAATAGCCATCAGAATGCTCAATAACCATCAGACTGCTAAATAGCCATGAGACTGCTAAATAGCCATCAGACTGCTAAATAGCCATCAGACTCCTAAATTGCTGTGAGACAGCTAAATAGCCATCAGACTGCTAAATAGCCATCAGACTGCTAAATATCCATCAGACTGCTAAATATCCATCAGACAGCTAAATAGCCATCAGACTGCTAAATAGCCATCAGAATGCTAAATAGCCATCAGACTGCTAAATAGCCATCAGTCTGCTAAATAGCCATCAGACTCCTAAATAGCCGTGAGTCAGCTAAATAGCCATCAGACTGCTAAATACCCATCAGACTGATAAATAGCCATCAGACTGCTAAATAGCCATCAGACTGTTAAATAGCCATCAGTCTGTAAAATAGCCATTAGACTGCTAAATATCCATCAGACTGCTAAATATCCATCAGACTGCTAAATAGCCATCAGTCTGTAAAATAGCCATCAGACTGCTAAATATCCATCAGACTGCTAAATAGCCATCAGTCTGTTAAATAGCCATCAGACTGCTAAATAGCCATCAGAATGTTAAATAGCAATCAGACTCCTAAATAGCCGTGAGACAGCTAAATAGCCATCAGACTGCTAAATAGCCATCAGACTGCTAAATAGCAGTGAGACAGCTAAATAGCCATCAGACTGCTAAATAGCCATCAGTCTGCTAAATAGCCATCAGACTCCTAAATAGCCGTGAGACTGCTAAATACCCATCAGACTGCTAAATAGCCATCAGACTGCTAAATAGCCATCAGACTGTTAAATAGCCATCAGACTGCTAAATAGCCATCAGAATGTTAAATCGCAGTGAGACAGCTAAATAGCCAACAGACTGCTAAATACCCATCAGAATGCTA
Organism: Salvelinus alpinus; assembly: GCF_045679555.1. NCBI lineage: Eukaryota > Metazoa > Chordata > Actinopteri > Salmoniformes > Salmonidae > Salvelinus > Salvelinus alpinus. Next base: position 6,967,872 of record NC_092090.1, on the reverse strand, counting down.
AATAGCCATCAGACTGCTAAACAGCCATCAGACTGTTAAATAGCCATCAGACTGCTAAATAGCCATCAGAAAGTTAAATAGCCATCAGACTCCTAAATCGCCGTGAGACAGCTAAATAGCCATCAGACTGCTAAATAATAATCAGACTCCTAAATAGCCATCAGACTCCTAAATAGCCGCGAGACAGCTAAATAGCCATCAGACTGCTAAATAGCAGTGAGACTGCTAAATAGCCATCAGACTCCTAAATTGCCGTGAGACAGCTAAATAGCCATCAGACTGCTATATATCCATCAGACTGCAAAATAGCCATCAGACTGTTAAATAGCCATCAGTCTGTAAAATAGCCATCAGACTGCTAAATATCCATCAGACTGCTAAATATCCATCAGTCTGTTAAATATCCATCAGACTGCTAAATAGCCACCAGTCTGTTAAATAGCCATCAGACTGCTAAATAGCCATCAGAATGTTAAATAGCAATCAGACTCCTAAATAGCCGTGAGACAGCTAAATAGCCATCAGACTGCTAAATAGCCATCAGAATGTTAAATAGCAATCAGACTGCTAAATTGCCGTGAGACAGCTAAATAGCCATCAGACTGCTATATATCCATCAGACTGCAAAATAGCCATCAGACTTTTAAATAGCCATCAGTCTGTAAAATAGCCATCAGACTGCTAAATATCCATCAGACTGCTAAATATCCATCAGTCTGTTAAATAGCCATCATACTGCTAAATATCCATCAGACTGCTAAATAGCCATCAGACTGCTAAATAGCCATCAGAATGTTAAATAGCCATCAGACTCCTAAATAGCCGTGAGACAGCTAAATAGCCATCAGACTGCTAAACAGCCATCAGACAGCTAAATAGCCATCACACTGCTAAATAGCCATCAGACTGCTAAATAGCCATCAGACTGCTAAATAGCAGTGAGACAGCTAAATAGCCATCAGACTGCTAAATAGCCATCAGACTGCTAAATAGCCATCAGACTGATAAATAGCCATCAGTCTGTAAAATAGCCATCAGACTGCTAAATATCCATCAGACTGCTAAATAGCCATCAGTCTGTTAAATAGCCATCAGACTGCTAAATAGCCATCAGAATGTTAAATAGCAATCAGACTCCTAAATAGCCGTGAGACAGCTAAATAGCCACCAGACTGCTAAATAGCCATCAGACTGCTAAATAGCCATCAGACTGTTAAATAGCTATCAGACTGCTAAATAGCCATCAGACTGATAAATAGCCATCAGTCTGTAAAATAGCCATTAGACTGCTAAATATCCATCAGACTGCTAAATAGCCATCAGTCTGTTAAATAGCCATCAGACTGCTAAATAGCCATCAGAATGTTAAATAGCAATCAGACTCCTAAATAGCCGTGAGACAGCTAAATAGCCATCAGACTGTTAAATAGCCATCAGTCTGTAAAATAGCCATCAGACTGCTAAATATCCATCAGACTGCTAAATATCCATCAGTCTGTTAAATATCCATCAGACTGCTAAATAGCCACCAGTCTGTTAAATAGCCATCAGACTGCTAAATAGCCATCAGAATGTTAAATAGCAATCAGACTCCTAAATAGCCGTGAGACAGCTAAATAGCCATCAGACTGCTAAATAGCCATCAGAATGTTAAATAGCAATCAGACTGCTAAATTGCCGTGAGACAGCTAAATAGCCATCAGACTGCTATATATCCATCAGACTGCAAAATAGCCATCAGACTTTTAAATAGCCATCAGTCTGTAAAATAGCCATCAGACTGCTAAATATCCATCAGACTGCTAAATATCCATCAGTCTGTTAAATAGCCATCATACTGCTAAATATCCATCAGACTGCTAAATAGCCATCAGACTGCTAAATAGCCATCAGAATGTTAAATAGCCATCAGACTCCTAAATAGCCGTGAGACAGCTAAATAGCCATCAGACTGCTAAACAGCCATCAGACAGCTAAATAGCCATCACACTGCTAAATAGCCATCAGACTGCTAAATAGCCATCAGACTGCTAAATAGCAGTGAGACAGCTAAATAGCCATCAGACTGCTAAATAGCCATCAGACTGCTAAATAGCCATCAGACTGATAAATAGCCATCAGTCTGTAAAATAGCCATCAGACTGCTAAATATCCATCAGACTGCTAAATAGCCATCAGTCTGTTAAATAGCCATCAGACTGCTAAATAGCCATCAGAATGTTAAATAGCAATCAGACTCCTAAATAGCCGTGAGACAGCTAAATAGCCACCAGACTGCTAAATAGCCATCAGACTGCTAAATAGCCATCAGACTGTTAAATAGCTATCAGACTGCTAAATAGCCATCAGACTGATAAATAGCCATCAGTCTGTAAAATAGCCATTAGACTGCTAAATATCCATCAGACTGCTAAATAGCCATCAGTCTGTTAAATAGCCATCAGACTGCTAAATAGCCATCAGAATGTTAAATAGCAATCAGACTCCTAAATAGCCGTGAGACAGCTAAATAGCCATCAGACTGCTAAATAGCCATCAGACTGCTAAATAGCCATCAGACTGTTAAATAGCTATCAGACTGCTAAATAGCCGTCAGACTGTTAAATAGCCATCAGTCTGTAAAATAGCCATCAGACTGCTAAATATCCATCAGACTGCTAAATAGCCATCAGTCTGTTAAATAGCCATCAGACTGCTAAATAGCCATCAGAATGTTAAATAGCAATCAGACTCCTAAATAGCCGTGAGACAGCTAAATAGCCATCACACTGCTAAATAGCCATCAGACTGCTAAAAAGCCATCAGACTGCTAAATAGCAGTGAGACAGCTAAATAGCCATCAGACTGCTAAATAGCCATCAGACTGCTAAATAGCCATCAGAATGCTAAATAGCCATTAGACTGCTAAATAGCCATCAGTCTGCTAAATAGCCATCAGACTCCTAAATAGCCGTGAGACTGCTAAATACCCATCAGACTGCTAAATAGCAGTGAGACAGCTAAATAGCCATCAGACTGCTAAATAGCCATCAGTCTGCTAAATAGCCATCAGACTCCTAAATAGCCGTGAGACTGCTAAATACCCATCAGACTGCTAAATAGCCATCAGACTGCTAAATAGCCATCAGACTGTTAAATAGCCATCAGACTGCTAAATAGCCATCAGAATGTTAAATCGCCGTGAGACAGCTAAATAGCCAACAGACTGCTAAATACCCATCAGAATGCTAAATAGCCATCAGACTGCTAAACAGCCATCAGACTGTTAAATAGCCATCAGACTGCTAAATAGCCATCAGAAAGTTAAATAGCCATCAGACTCCTAAATCGCCGTGAGACAGCTAAATAGCCATCAGACTGCTAAATAATAATCAGACTCCTAAATAGCCATCAGACTCCTAAATAGCCGCGAGACAGCTAAATAGCCATCAGACTGCTAAATAGCAGTGAGACTGCTAAATAGCCATCAGACTCCTAAATTGCCGTGAGACAGCTAAATAGCCATCAGACTGCTATATATCCATCAGACTGCAAAATAGCCATCAGACTGTTAAATAGCCATCAGTCTGTAAAATAGCCATCAGACTGCTAAATATCCATCAGACTGCTAAATATCCATCAGTCTGTTAAATATCCATCAGACTGCTAAATAGCCACCAGTCTGTTAAATAGCCATCAGACTGCTAAATAGCCATCAGAATGTTAAATAGCAATCAGACTCCTAAATAGCCGTGAGACAGCTAAATAGCCATCAGACTGCTAAATAGCCATCAGAATGTTAAATAGCAATCAGACTGCTAAATTGCCGTGAGACAGCTAAATAGCCATCAGACTGCTATATATCCATCAGACTGCAAAATAGCCATCAGACTTTTAAATAGCCATCAGTCTGTAAAATAGCCATCAGACTGCTAAATATCCATCAGACTGCTAAATATCCATCAGTCTGTTAAATAGCCATCATACTGCTAAATATCCATCAGACTGCTAAATAGCCATCAGACTGCTAAATAGCCATCAGAATGTTAAATAGCCATCAGACTCCTAAATAGCCGTGAGACAGCTAAATAGCCATCAGACTGCTAAACAGCCATCAGACAGCTAAATAGCCATCACACTGCTAAATAGCCATCAGACTGCTAAATAGCCATCAGACTGCTAAATAGCAGTGAGACAGCTAAATAGCCATCAGACTGCTAAATAGCCATCAGACTGCTAAATAGCCATCAGACTGATAAATAGCCATCAGTCTGTAAAATAGCCATCAGACTGCTAAATATCCATCAGACTGCTAAATAGCCATCAGTCTGTTAAATAGCCATCAGACTGCTAAATAGCCATCAGAATGTTAAATAGCAATCAGACTCCTAAATAGCCGTGAGACAGCTAAATAGCCACCAGACTGCTAAATAGCCATCAGACTGCTAAATAGCCATCAGACTGTTAAATAGCTATCAGACTGCTAAATAGCCATCAGACTGATAAATAGCCATCAGTCTGTAAAATAGCCATTAGACTGCTAAATATCCATCAGACTGCTAAATAGCCATCAGTCTGTTAAATAGCCATCAGACTGCTAAATAGCCATCAGAATGTTAAATAGCAATCAGACTCCTAAATAGCCGTGAGACAGCTAAATAGCCATCAGACTGCTAAATAGCCATCAGACTGCTAAATAGCCATCAGACTGTTAAATAGCTATCAGACTGCTAAATAGCCGTCAGACTGTTAAATAGCCATCAGTCTGTAAAATAGCCATCAGACTGCTAAATATCCATCAGACTGCTAAATAGCCATCAGTCTGTTAAATAGCCATCAGACTGCTAAATAGCCATCAGAATGTTAAATAGCAATCAGACTCCTAAATAGCCGTGAGACAGCTAAATAGCCATCACACTGCTAAATAGCCATCAGACTGCTAAAAAGCCATCAGACTGCTAAATAGCAGTGAGACAGCTAAATAGCCATCAGACTGCTAAATAGCCATCAGACTGCTAAATAGCCATCAGAATGCTAAATAGCCATTAGACTGCTAAATAGCCATCAGTCTGCTAAATAGCCATCAGACTCCTAAATAGCCGTGAGACTGCTAAATACCCATCAGACTGCTAAATAGCCATCAGACTGCTAAATAGCCATCAGACTGTTCAATAGCCATCAGACTGCTAAATAGCCATCAGAATGTTAAATAGCCATCAGACTCATAAATCGCCGTGAGACAGCTAAATAGCCATCAGACTGCTAAATAGCAATCAGACCCTAAATAGCCATCAGACTGCTAAATAGCCATCAGACTGCTAAATAGCCATCAGACTGTTAAATAGCCATCAGACTGCTAAATAGCCATCAGACTGTTAAATAGCCATCAGTCTGTAAAATAGCCATTAGACTGCTAAATATCCATCAGACTGCTAAATAGCCATCAGACTGCTAAATAGCCATCAGACTGTTAAATAGCCATCAGTCTGTAAAATAGCCATTAGACTGCTAAATATCCATCAGACTGCTAAATAGCCATCAGACTGCTAAATAGCCATCAGTCTGTTAAATAGCCATCAGACTGCTAAATAGCCATCAGACTGCTAAATAGCCATCAGAATGTTAAATAGCAATCAGACTCCTAAATAGCCGTGAGACAGCTAAATAGCCATCACACTGCTAAATAGCCATCAGACTGCTAAATAGCCATCAGACTGCTAAATAGCAGTGAGACAGCTAAATAGCCATCAGACTGCTAAATAGCCATCAGACTGCTAAATAGCCATCAGACTGATAAATAGCCATCAGTCTGTAAAATAGCCATCAGACTGCTAAATATCCATCAGACTGCTAAATAGCCATCAGACTGCTAAATAGCCATCAGACTGTTAAATAGCCATCAGACTGTTAAATAGCCATCAGACTGTTAAATAGCCATCAGACTGCTAAATAGCCATCAGACTGCTAAATAGCCATCAGTCTGTAAAATAGCCATCAGACTGCTAAATATCCATCAGACTGCTAAATAGCCATCAGTCTGTTAAATAGCCATCAGACTGCTAAATAGCCATCAGAATGTTAAATAGCAATCAGACTCCTAAATAGCCGTGAGACAGCTAAATAGCCATCAGACTGTTAAATAGCCATCAGACTGCTAAATAGCAGTGAGACAGCTAAATAGCCATCAGACTGCTAAATAGCCATCAGACTGCTAAATAGCCATCAGTCTGCTAAATAGCCATCAGACTCCTAAATAGCCGTGAGACTGCTAAATACCCATCAGACTGCTAAATAGCCATCAGACTGCTAAATAGCCATCAGACTGTTAAATAGCCATCAGACTGCTAAATAGCCATCAGAATGTTAAATAGCCATCAGACTCCTAAATCGCCGTGAGACAGCTAAATAGCCATCAGACTGCTAAATAGCAATCAGACTCCTAAATAGCCATCAGACTCCTAAATTGCCGTGAGACAGCTAAATAGCCATCAGACTGCTATATATCCATCAGACTGTTAAATAGCCATCAGACTGCTAAACAGCCATCAGACTGCTAAATATCCATCAGACTGCTAAATAGCCATCAGTCTGTTAAATAGCCATCAGACTGCTAAATAGCCATCAGAATGTTAAATAGCAATCAGACTCCTAAATAGCCGTGAGACAGCTAAATAGCCATCACACTGCTAAATAGCCATCAGACTGCTAAAAAGCCATCAGACTGCTAAATAGCAGTGAGACAGCTAAATAGCCATCAGACTGCTAAATAGCCATCAGACTGCTAAATAGCCATCAGAATGCTAAATAGCCATTAGACTGCTAAATAGCCATCAGTCTGCTAAATAGCCATCAGACTCCTAAATAGCCGTGAGACTGCTAAATACCCATCAGACTGCTAAATAGCCATCAGACTGCTAAATAGCCATCAGACTGTTCAATAGCCATCAGACTGCTAAATAGCCATCAGAATGTTAAATAGCCATCAGACTCATAAATCGCCGTGAGACAGCTAAATAGCCATCAGACTGCTAAATAGCAATCAGACCCTAAATAGCCATCAGACTGTTAAATAGCCATCAGACTGCTAAATAGCCATCAGACTGTTAAATAGCCATCAGTCTGTAAAATAGCCATTAGACTGCTAAATATCCATCAGACTGCTAAATAGCCATCAGACTGCTAAATAGCCATCAGACTGTTAAATAGCCATCAGTCTGTAAAATAGCCATTAGACTGCTAAATATCCATCAGACTGCTAAATAGCCATCAGACTGCTAAATAGCCATCAGACTGTTAAATAGCCATCAGTCTGTAAAATAGCCATTAGACTGCTAAATATCCATCAGACTGCTAAATAGCCATCAGACTGCTAAATAGCCATCAGTCTGTTAAATAGCCATCAGACTGCTAAATAGCCATCAGACTGCTAAATAGCCATCAGAATGTTAAATAGCAATCAGACTCCTAAATAGCCGTGAGACAGCTAAATAGCCATCACACTGCTAAATAGCCATCAGACTGCTAAATAGCCATCAGACTGCTAAATAGCAGTGAGACAGCTAAATAGCCATCAGACTGCTAAATAGCCATCAGACTGCTAAATAGCCATCAGACTGATAAATAGCCATCAGTCTGTAAAATAGCCATCAGACTGCTAAATATCCATCAGACTGCTAAATAGCCATCAGACTGCTAAATAGCCATCAGACTGTTAAATAGCCATCAGACTGTTAAATAGCCATCAGACTGTTAAATAGCCATCAGACTGCTAAATAGCCATCAGACTGCTAAATAGCCATCAGTCTGTAAAATAGCCATCAGACTGCTAAATATCCATCAGACTGCTAAATAGCCATCAGTCTGTTAAATAGCCATCAGACTGCTAAATAGCCATCAGAATGTTAAATAGCAATCAGACTCCTAAATAGCCGTGAGACAGCTAAATACCCATCAGACTGCTAAATAGCCATCAGACTGCTAAATAGCCATCAGACTGTTAAATAGCTATCAGACTGCTAAATAGCCATCAGACTGATAAATAGCCATCAGTCTGTAAAATAGCCATTAGACTGCTAAATATCCATCAGACTGCTAAATAGCCATCAGTCTGTTAAATAGCCATCAGACTGCTAAATAGCCATCAGAATGTTAAATAGCAATCAGACTCCTAAATAGCCGTGAGACAGCTAAATAGCCATCAGACTGCTAAATAGCCATCAGACTGCTAAATAGCCATCAGACTGTTAAATAGCTATCAGACTGCTAAATAGCCATCAGACTGTTAAATAGCCATCAGTCTGTAAAATAGCCATCAGACTGCTAAATATCCATCAGACTGCTAAATAGCCATCAGTCTGTTAAATAGCCATCAGACTGCTAAATAGCCATCAGAATGTTAAATAGCAATCAGACTCCTAAATAGCCGTGAGACAGCTAAATAGCCATCACACTGCTAAATAGCCATCAGACTGCTAAAAAGCCATCAGACTGCTAAATAGCAGTGAGACAGCTAAATAGCCATCAGACTGCTAAATAGCCATCAGACTGCTAAATAGCCATCAGAATGCTAAATAGCCATTAGACTGCTAAATAGCCATCAGTCTGCTAAATAGCCATCAGACTCCTAAATAGCCGTGAGACTGCTAAATACCCATCAGACTGCTAAATAGCAGTGAGACAGCTAAATAGCCATCAGACTGCTAAATAGCCATCAGTCTGCTAAATAGCCATCAGACTCCTAAATAGCCGTGAGACTGCTAAATACCCATCAGACTGCTAAATAGCCATCAGACTGCTAAATAGCCATCAGACTGTTAAATAGCCATCAGACTGCTAAATAGCTATCAGAATGTTAAATCGCCGTGAGACAGCTAAATAGCCAACAGACTGCTAAATACCCATCAGAATGCTAAATAGCCATCAGACTGCTAAACAGCCATCAGACTGTTAAATAGCCATCAGACTGCTAAATAGCCATCAGAAAGTTAAATAGCCATCAGACTCCTAAATCGCCGTGAGACAGCTAAATAGCCATCAGACTGCTAAATAATAATCAGACTCCTAAATAGCCATCAGACTCCTAAATAGCCGCGAGACAGCTAAATAGCCATCAGACTGCTAAATAGCAGTGAGACTGCTAAATAGCCATCAGACTCCTAAATTGCCGTGAGACAGCTAAATAGCCATCAGACTGCTATATATCCATCAGACTGCAAAATAGCCATCAGACTGTTAAATAGCCATCAGTCTGTAAAATAGCCATCAGACTGCTAAATATCCATCAGACTGCTAAATATCCATCAGTCTGTTAAATATCCATCAGACTGCTAAATAGCCACCAGTCTGTTAAATAGCCATCAGACTGCTAAATAGCCATCAGAATGTTAAATAGCAATCAGACTCCTAAATAGCCGTGAGACAGCTAAATAGCCATCAGACTGCTAAATAGCCATCAGAATGTTAAATAGCAATCAGACTGCTAAATTGCCGTGAGACAGCTAAATAGCCATCAGACTGCTATATATCCATCAGACTGCAAAATAGCCATCAGACTTTTAAATAGCCATCAGTCTGTAAAATAGCCATCAGACTGCTAAATATCCATCAGACTGCTAAATATCCATCAGTCTGTTAAATAGCCATCATACTGCTAAATATCCATCAGACTGCTAAATAGCCATCAGACTGCTAAATAGCCATCAGAATGTTAAATAGCCATCAGACTCCTAAATAGCCGTGAGACAGCTAAATAGCCATCAGACTGCTAAACAGCCATCAGACAGCTAAATAGCCATCACACTGCTAAATAGCCATCAGACTGCTAAATAGCCATCAGACTGCTAAATAGCAGTGAGACAGCTAAATAGCCATCAGACTGCTAAATAGCCATCAGACTGCTAAATAGCCATCAGACTGATAAATAGCCATCAGTCTGTAAAATAGCCATCAGACTGCTAAATATCCATCAGACTGCTAAATAGCCATCAGTCTGTTAAATAGCCATCAGACTGCTAAATAGCCATCAGAATGTTAAATAGCAATCAGACTCCTAAATAGCCGTGAGACAGCTAAATAGCCACCAGACTGCTAAATAGCCATCAGACTGCTAAATAGCCATCAGACTGTTAAATAGCTATCAGACTGCTAAATAGCCATCAGACTGATAAATAGCCATCAGTCTGTAAAATAGCCATTAGACTGCTAAATATCCATCAGACTGCTAAATAGCCATCAGTCTGTTAAATAGCCATCAGACTGCTAAATAGCCATCAGAATGTTAAATAGCAATCAGACTCCTAAATAGCCGTGAGACAGCTAAATAGCCATCAGACTGCTAAATAGCCATCAGACTGCTAAATAGCCATCAGACTGTTAAATAGCTATCAGACTGCTAAATAGCCGTCAGACTGTTAAATAGCCATCAGTCTGTAAAATAGCCATCAGACTGCTAAATATCCATCAGACTGCTAAATAGCCATCAGTCTGTTAAATAGCCATCAGACTGCTAAATAGCCATCAGAATGTTAAATAGCAATCAGACTCCTAAATAGCCGTGAGACAGCTAAATAGCCATCACACTGCTAAATAGCCATCAGACTGCTAAAAAGCCATCAGACTGCTAAATAGCAGTGAGACAGCTAAATAGCCATCAGACTGCTAAATAGCCATCAGACTGCTAAATAGCCATCAGAATGCTAAATAGCCATTAGACTGCTAAATAGCCATCAGTCTGCTAAATAGCCATCAGACTCCTAAATAGCCGTGAGACTGCTAAATACCCATCAGACTGCTAAATAGCCATCAGACTGCTAAATAGCCATCAGACTGTTCAATAGCCATCAGACTGCTAAATAGCCATCAGAATGTTAAATAGCCATCAGACTCATAAATCGCCGTGAGACAGCTAAATAGCCATCAGACTGCTAAATAGCAATCAGACCCTAAATAGCCATCAGACTGCTAAATAGCCATCAGACTGCTAAATAGCCATCAGACTGTTAAATAGCCATCAGACTGCTAAATAGCCATCAGACTGTTAAATAGCCATCAGTCTGTAAAATAGCCATTAGACTGCTAAATATCCATCAGACTGCTAAATAGCCATCAGACTGCTAAATAGCCATCAGACTGTTAAATAGCCATCAGTCTGTAAAATAGCCATTAGACTGCTAAATATCCATCAGACTGCTAAATAGCCATCAGACTGCTAAATAGCCATCAGTCTGTTAAATAGCCATCAGACTGCTAAATAGCCATCAGACTGCTAAATAGCCATCAGAATGTTAAATAGCAATCAGACTCCTAAATAGCCGTGAGACAGCTAAATAGCCATCACACTGCTAAATAGCCATCAGACTGCTAAATAGCCATCAGACTGCTAAATAGCAGTGAGACAGCTAAATAGCCATCAGACTGCTAAATAGCCATCAGACTGCTAAATAGCCATCAGACTGATAAATAGCCATCAGTCTGTAAAATAGCCATCAGACTGCTAAATATCCATCAGACTGCTAAATAGCCATCAGACTGCTAAATAGCCATCAGACTGTTAAATAGCCATCAGACTGTTAAATAGCCATCAGACTGTTAAATAGCCATCAGACTGCTAAATAGCCATCAGACTGCTAAATAGCCATCAGTCTGTAAAATAGCCATCAGACTGCTAAATATCCATCAGACTGCTAAATAGCCATCAGTCTGTTAAATAGCCATCAGACTGCTAAATAGCCATCAGAATGTTAAATAGCAATCAGACTCCTAAATAGCCGTGAGACAGCTAAATAGCCATCAGACTGTTAAATAGCCATCAGACTGCTAAATAGCAGTGAGACAGCTAAATAGCCATCAGACTGCTAAATAGCCATCAGACTGCTAAATAGCCATCAGTCTGCTAAATAGCCATCAGACTCCTAAATAGCCGTGAGACTGCTAAATACCCATCAGACTGCTAAATAGCCATCAGACTGCTAAATAGCCATCAGACTGTTAAATAGCCATCAGACTGCTAAATAGCCATCAGAATGTTAAATAGCCATCAGACTCCTAAATCGCCGTGAGACAGCTAAATAGCCATCAGACTGCTAAATAGCAATCAGACTCCTAAATAGCCATCAGACTCCTAAATTGCCGTGAGACAGCTAAATAGCCATCAGACTGCTATATATCCATCAGACTGTTAAATAGCCATCAGACTGCTAAACAGCCATCAGACTGCTAAATATCCATCAGACTGCTAAATAGCCATCAGTCTGTTAAATAGCCATCAGACTGCTAAATAGCCATCAGAATGTTAAATAGCAATCAGACTCCTAAATAGCCGTGAGACAGCTAAATAGCCATCACACTGCTAAATAGCCATCAGACTGCTAAAAAGCCATCAGACTGCTAAATAGCAGTGAGACAGCTAAATAGCCATCAGACTGCTAAATAGCCATCAGACTGCTAAATAGCCATCAGAATGCTAAATAGCCATTAGACTGCTAAATAGCCATCAGTCTGCTAAATAGCCATCAGACTCCTAAATAGCCGTGAGACTGCTAAATACCCATCAGACTGCTAAATAGCCATCAGACTGCTAAATAGCCATCAGACTGTTCAATAGCCATCAGACTGCTAAATAGCCATCAGAATGTTAAATAGCCATCAGACTCATAAATCGCCGTGAGACAGCTAAATAGCCATCAGACTGCTAAATAGCAATCAGACCCTAAATAGCCATCAGACTGTTAAATAGCCATCAGACTGCTAAATAGCCATCAGACTGTTAAATAGCCATCAGTCTGTAAAATAGCCATTAGACTGCTAAATATCCATCAGACTGCTAAATAGCCATCAGACTGCTAAATAGCCATCAGACTGTTAAATAGCCATCAGTCTGTAAAATAGCCATTAGACTGCTAAATATCCATCAGACTGCTAAATAGCCATCAGACTGCTAAATAGCCATCAGACTGTTAAATAGCCATCAGTCTGTAAAATAGCCATTAGACTGCTAAATATCCATCAGACTGCTAAATAGCCATCAGACTGCTAAATAGCCATCAGTCTGTTAAATAGCCATCAGACTGCTAAATAGCCATCAGACTGCTAAATAGCCATCAGAATGTTAAATAGCAATCAGACTCCTAAATAGCCGTGAGACAGCTAAATAGCCATCACACTGCTAAATAGCCATCAGACTGCTAAATAGCCATCAGACTGCTAAATAGCAGTGAGACAGCTAAATAGCCATCAGACTGCTAAATAGCCATCAGACTGCTAAATAGCCATCAGACTGATAAATAGCCATCAGTCTGTAAAATAGCCATCAGACTGCTAAATATCCATCAGACTGCTAAATAGCCATCAGACTGCTAAATAGCCATCAGACTGTTAAATAGCCATCAGACTGTTAAATAGCCATCAGACTGTTAAATAGCCATCAGACTGCTAAATAGCCATCAGACTGCTAAATAGCCATCAGTCTGTAAAATAGCCATCAGACTGCTAAATATCCATCAGACTGCTAAATAGCCATCAGTCTGTTAAATAGCCATCAGACTGCTAAATAGCCATCAGAATGTTAAATAGCAATCAGACTCCTAAATAGCCGTGAGACAGCTAAATACCCATCAGACTGCTAAATAGCCATCAGACTGCTAAATAGCCATCAGACTGTTAAATAGCCATCAGACTGCTAAATAGCCATCAGAATGTTAAATAGCCATCAGACTCCTAAATCGCCGTGAGACAGCTAAATAGCCATCAGACTGCTAAATAGCAATCAGACTCCTAAATAGCCATCAGACTCCTAAATTGCCGTGAGACAGCTAAATAGCCATCAGACTGCTATATATCCATCAGACTGTTAAATAGCCATCAGACTGCTAAACAGCCATCAGACTGTTAAATAGCCATCAGTCTGTAAAATAGCCATTAGACTGCTAAATATCCATCAGACTGCTAAATATCCATCAGACTGCTAAATAGCCATCAGTCTGTTAAATAGCCATCAGACTGCTAAATAGCCATCAGACTGCTAAATAGCCATCAGTCTGTTAAATAGCCATCAGACTGCTAAATAGCCATCAGAATGTTAAATAGCAATCAGACTCCTAAATAGCCGTGAGACAGCTAAATAACCATCACACTGCTAAATAGCCATCAGACTGCTAAATAGCCATCAGACTGCTAAATAGCAGTGAGACAGCTAAATAGCCATCAGACTGCTAAATAGCCATCAGACTGATAAATAGCCATCAGTCTGTAAAATAGCCATCAGACTGCTAAATATCCATCAGACTGCTAAATAGCCATCAGTCTGTTAAATAGCCATCAGACTGCTAAATAGCCATCAGAATGTTAAATAGCAATCAGACTCCTAAATAGCCGTGAGACAGCTAAATAACCATCACACTGCTAAATAGCCATCAGACTGCTAAATAGCCATCAGACTGTTAAATAGCCATCAGACTGCTAAATAGCCATCAGACTCCTAAATTGCCGTGAGACAGCTAAATAGCCATCAGACTGCTATATATCCATCAGACTGTTAAATAGCCATCAGACTGCTAAATAGCCATCAGACTGTTAAATAGCCATCAGTCTGTAAAATAGCCATTAGACTGCTAAATATCCATCAGACTGCTAAATATCCATCAGACTGCTAAATAGCCATCAGTCTGTTAAATAGCCATCAGACTGCTAAATAGCCATCAGACTGCTAAATAGCCATCAGTCTGTTAAATAGCCATCAGACTGCTAAATAGCCATCAGAATGTTAAATAGCAATCAGACTCCTAAATAGCCGTGAGACAGCTAAATAACCATCACACTGCTAAATAGCCATCAGACTGCTAAATAGCCATCAGACTGCTAAATAGCAGTGAGACAGCTAAATAGCCATCAGACTGCTAAATAGCCATCAGACTGCTAAATAGCCATCAGACTGATAAATAGCCATCAGTCTGTAAAATAGCCATCAGACTGCTAAATATCCATCAGACTGCTAAATAGCCATCAGTCTGTTAAATAGCCATCAGACTGCTAAATAGCCATCAGAATGTTAAATAGCAATCAGACTCCTAAATAGCCGTGAGACAGCTAAATAGCCATCAGACTGCTAAATAGCCATCAGACTGCTAAATAGCCATCAGACTGTTAAATAGCCATCAGACTGCTAAATAGCCATCAGACTGTTAAATAGCCATCAGACTGTTAAATAGCCATCAGACTGCTAAATAGCCATCAGACTGCTAAATAGCCATCAGTCTGTAAAATAGCCATCAGACTGCTAAATATCCATCAGACTGCTAAATAGCCATCAGTCTGTTAAATAGCCATCAGACTGCTAAATAGCCATCAGAATGTTAAATAGCAATCAGACTCCTAAATAGCCGTGAGACAGCTAAATAGCCATCAGACTGCTAAATAGCCATCAGACTGCTAAATAGCAGTGAGACAGCTAAATAGCCATCAGACTGCTAAATAGCCATCAGACTGCTAAATAGCCATCAGTCTGCTAAATAGCCATCAGACTCCTAAATAGCAGTGAGACTGCTAAATACCCATCAGACTGCTAAATAGCCATCAGACTGCTAAATAGCCATCAGACTGCTAAATAGCCATCAGAATGTTAAATAGCCATCAGACTCCTAAATCGCCGTGAGACAGCTAAATAGCCATCAGACTGCTAAATAGCAATCAGACTCCTAAATAGCCATCAGACTCCTAAATTGCCGTGAGACAGCTAAATAGCCATCAGACTGCTATATATCCATCAGACTTCTAAATAGCCATCAGACTGTTAAATAGCCATCAGTCTGTAAAATAGCCATCAGACTGCTAAATATCCATCAGACTGCTAAATATCCATCAGTCTGTTAAATAGCCATCATACTGCTAAATATCCATCAGACTGCTAAATAGCCATCAGACTGCTAAATAGCCATCAGACTGCTAAATAGCCATCAGACTGCTAAATAGCCATCAGACTGCTAAATAGCAGTGAGACAGCTAAATAGCCATCAGACTCCTAAATAGCCGTGAGACAGCTAAATAGCCATCAGACTGCTAAATAGCCATCAGACTGCTAAATAGCCATCAGAATGTTAAATAGCCATCAGACTCCTAAATCGCCGTGAGACAGCTAAATAGCCATCAGACTGCTAAATACCCATCAGACTGCTAAATAGCCATCAGACTGCTAAATACCCATCAGTCTGTTAAATAGCCATCATACTGCTAAATATCCATCAGACTGCTAAATAGCCATCAGAATGCTCAATAACCATCAGACTCCTAAATAGCCATGACACTGCGAAATAGCCATCAGACTGCTAAATAGCCATCAGAATGCTAAAAAACCATCAGACTCCTAAATAGCCATCAGACTGCTAAATAGCAATCAGACTCCTAAATAGCCATCAGACTCCTAAATTGCCGTGAGACAGCTAAATAGCCATCAGACTGCTATATATCCATCAGACTTCTAAATAGCCATCAGACTGTTAAATAGCCATCAGTCTGTAAAATAGCCATCAGACTGCTAAATATCCATCAGACTGCTAAATATCCATCAGTCTGTTAAATAGCCATCATACTGCTAAATATCCATCAGACTGCTAAATAGCCATCAGACTGCTAAATAGCCATCAGACTGCTAAATAGCCATCAGACTGCTAAATAGCCATCAGTCTGCTAAATAGCCATCAGACTCCTAAATAGCCGTGAGACTGCTAAATACCCATCAGACTGCTAAATAGCCATCAGACTGCTAAATAGCCATCAGACTGTTCAATAGCCATCAGACTGCTAAATAGCCATCAGAATGTTAAATAGCCATCAGACTCATAAATCGCCGTGAGACAGCTAAATAGCCATCAGACTGCTAAATAGCAATCAGACCCTAAATAGCCATCAGACTGCTAAATAGCCATCAGACTGCTAAATAGCCATCAGACTGTTAAATAGCCATCAGACTGCTAAATAGCCATCAGACTGTTAAATAGCCATCAGTCTGTAAATAGCCATTAGACTGCTAAATATCCATCAGACTGCTAAATAGCCATCAGACTGCTAAATAGCCATCAGACTGTTAAATAGCCATCAGTCTGTAAAATAGCCATTAGACTGCTAAATATCCATCAGACTGCTAAATAGCCATCAGACTGCTAAATAGCCATCAGTCTGTTAAATAGCCATCAGACTGCTAAATAGCCATCAGACTGCTAAATAGCCATCAGAATGTTAAATAGCAATCAGACTCCTAAATAGCCGTGAGACAGCTAAATAGCCATCACACTGCTAAATAGCCATCAGACTGCTAAATAGCCATCAGACTGCTAAATAGCAGTGAGACAGCTAAATAGCCATCAGACTGCTAAATAGCCATCAGACTGCTAAATAGCCATCAGACTGATAAATAGCCATCAGTCTGTAAAATAGCCATCAGACTGCTAAATATCCATCAGACTGCTAAATAGCCATCAGACTGCTAAATAGCCATCAGACTGTTAAATAGCCATCAGACTGTTAAATAGCCATCAGACTGTTAAATAGCCATCAGACTGCTAAATAGCCATCAGACTGCTAAATAGCCATCAGTCTGTAAAATAGCCATCAGACTGCTAAATATCCATCAGACTGCTAAATAGCCATCAGTCTGTTAAATAGCCATCAGACTGCTAAATAGCCATCAGAATGTTAAATAGCAATCAGACTCCTAAATAGCCGTGAGACAGCTAAATAGCCATCAGACTGTTAAATAGCCATCAGACTGCTAAATAGCAGTGAGACAGCTAAATAGCCATCAGACTGCTAAATAGCCATCAGACTGCTAAATAGCCATCAGTCTGCTAAATAGCCATCAGACTCCTAAATAGCCGTGAGACTGCTAAATACCCATCAGACTGCTAAATAGCCATCAGACTGCTAAATAGCCATCAGACTGTTAAATAGCCATCAGACTGCTAAATAGCCATCAGAATGTTAAATAGCCATCAGACTCCTAAATCGCCGTGAGACAGCTAAATAGCCATCAGACTGCTAAATAGCAATCAGACTCCTAAATAGCCATCAGACTCCTAAATTGCCGTGAGACAGCTAAATAGCCATCAGACTGCTATATATCCATCAGACTGTTAAATAGCCATCAGACTGCTAAACAGCCATCAGACTGTTAAATAGCCATCAGTCTGTAAAATAGCCATTAGACTGCTAAATAGCCATCAGACTGCTAAATAGCCATCAGTCTGTTAAATAGCCATCAGACTGCTAAATAGCCATCAGAATGTTAAATAGCAATCAGACTCCTAAATAGCCGTGAGACAGCTAAATAACCATCACACTGCTAAATAGCCATCAGACTGCTAAATAGCCATCAGACTGCTAAATAGCAGTGAGACAGCTAAATAGCCATCAGACTGCTAAATAGCCATCAGACTGATAAATAGCCATCAGTCTGTAAAATAGCCATCAGACTGCTAAATATCCATCAGACTGCTAAATAGCCATCAGTCTGTTAAATAGCCATCAGACTGCTAAATAGCCATCAGAATGTTAAATAGCAATCAGACTCCTAAATAGCCGTGAGACAGCTAAATAGCCATCAGACTGCTAAATAGCCATCAGACTGCTAAATAGCCATCAGACTGTTAAATAGCCATCAGACTGCTAAATAGCCATCAGACTCCTAAATTGCCGTGAGACAGCTAAATAGCCATCAGACTGCTATATATCCATCAGACTGTTAAATAGCCATCAGACTGCTAAATAGCCATCAGACTGTTAAATAGCCATCAGTCTGTAAAATAGCCATTAGACTGCTAAATATCCATCAGACTGCTAAATATCCATCAGACTGCTAAATAGCCATCAGTCTGTTAAATAGCCATCAGACTGCTAAATAGCCATCAGACTGCTAAATAGCCATCAGTCTGTTAAATAGCCATCAGACTGCTAAATAGCCATCAGAATGTTAAATAGCAATCAGACTCCTAAATAGCCGTGAGACAGCTAAATAACCATCACACTGCT
The DNA here is from genome assembly GCF_045679555.1 of Salvelinus alpinus. NCBI lineage: Eukaryota > Metazoa > Chordata > Actinopteri > Salmoniformes > Salmonidae > Salvelinus > Salvelinus alpinus. The sequence goes on along the minus strand of NC_092090.1, from coordinate 6,948,879 downwards.
AAATAGCCATCAGACTGCTAAATAGCCATCAGACTGCTAAATAGCAGTGAGACAGCTAAATAGCCATCAGACTGCTAAATAGCCATCAGACTGCTAAATAGCCATCAGACTGATAAATAGCCATCAGTCTGTAAAATAGCCATCAGACTGCTAAATATCCATCAGACTGCTAAATAGCCATCAGTCTGTTAAATAGCCATCAGACTGCTAAATAGCCATCAGAATGTTAAATAGCAATCAGACTCCTAAATAGCCGTGAGACAGCTAAATAGCCATCAGACTGCTAAATAGCCATCAGACTGCTAAATAGCCATCAGACTGTTAAATAGCCATCAGACTGCTAAATAGCCATCAGACTGTTAAATAGCCATCAGACTGTTAAATAGCCATCAGACTGCTAAATAGCCATCAGACTGCTAAATAGCCATCAGTCTGTAAAATAGCCATCAGACTGCTAAATATCCATCAGACTGCTAAATAGCCATCAGTCTGTTAAATAGCCATCAGACTGCTAAATAGCCATCAGAATGTTAAATAGCAATCAGACTCCTAAATAGCCGTGAGACAGCTAAATAGCCATCAGACTGCTAAATAGCCATCAGACTGCTAAATAGCAGTGAGACAGCTAAATAGCCATCAGACTGCTAAATAGCCATCAGACTGCTAAATAGCCATCAGTCTGCTAAATAGCCATCAGACTCCTAAATAGCAGTGAGACTGCTAAATACCCATCAGACTGCTAAATAGCCATCAGACTGCTAAATAGCCATCAGACTGCTAAATAGCCATCAGAATGTTAAATAGCCATCAGACTCCTAAATCGCCGTGAGACAGCTAAATAGCCATCAGACTGCTAAATAGCAATCAGACTCCTAAATAGCCATCAGACTCCTAAATTGCCGTGAGACAGCTAAATAGCCATCAGACTGCTATATATCCATCAGACTTCTAAATAGCCATCAGACTGTTAAATAGCCATCAGTCTGTAAAATAGCCATCAGACTGCTAAATATCCATCAGACTGCTAAATATCCATCAGTCTGTTAAATAGCCATCATACTGCTAAATATCCATCAGACTGCTAAATAGCCATCAGACTGCTAAATAGCCATCAGACTGCTAAATAGCCATCAGACTGCTAAATAGCCATCAGACTGCTAAATAGCAGTGAGACAGCTAAATAGCCATCAGACTCCTAAATAGCCGTGAGACAGCTAAATAGCCATCAGACTGCTAAATAGCCATCAGACTGCTAAATAGCCATCAGAATGTTAAATAGCCATCAGACTCCTAAATCGCCGTGAGACAGCTAAATAGCCATCAGACTGCTAAATAGCCATCAGACTGCTAAATACCCATCAGTCTGTTAAATAGCCATCATACTGCTAAATATCCATCAGACTGCTAAATAGCCATCAGAATGCTCAATAACCATCAGACTCCTAAATAGCCATGACACTGCGAAATAGCCATCAGACTGCTAAATAGCCATCAGAATGCTAAAAAACCATCAGACTCCTAAATAGCCATCAGACTGCTAAATAGCAATCAGACTCCTAAATAGCCATCAGACTCCTAAATTGCCGTGAGACAGCTAAATAGCCATCAGACTGCTATATATCCATCAGACTTCTAAATAGCCATCAGACTGTTAAATAGCCATCAGTCTGTAAAATAGCCATCAGACTGCTAAATATCCATCAGACTGCTAAATATCCATCAGTCTGTTAAATAGCCATCATACTGCTAAATATCCATCAGACTGCTAAATAGCCATCAGACTGCTAAATAGCCATCAGACTGCTAAATAGCCATCAGACTGCTAAATAGCCATCAGACTGCTAAATAGCAGTGAGACAGCTAAATAGCCATCAGACTCCTAAATAGCCGTGAGACAGCTAAATAGCCATCAGACTGCTAAATAGCCATCAGACTGCTAAATAGCCATCAGAATGTTAAATAGCCATCAGACTCCTAAATCGCCGTGAGACAGCTAAATAGCCATCAGACTGCTAAATACCCATCAGACTGCTAAATAGCCATCAGACTGCTAAATACCCATCAGTCTGTTAAATAGCCATCATACTGCTAAATATCCATCAGACTGCTAAATAGCCATCAGAATGCTCAATAACCATCAGACTCCTAAATAGCCATGACACTGCGAAATAGCCATCAGACTGCTAAATAGCCATCAGAATGCTAAAAAACCATCAGACTCCTAAATAGCCATGAGACAGCTAAATAGCCGTCAGACTGCTAAATAGCCATCAGACTCCTAAATTGCCGTGAGACAGATAAATAGCCATCAGACTGCTAAATAGCCATCAGTCTGTTAAATAGCCATCAGACTGCTAAATAGCCATCAGACTGCTAAATAGCCATCAGTCTGCTAAATAGCCATCAGACTGCTAAATAGCCATCAGACTGTTAAATAGCCATCAGTCTGTAAAATAGCCATCAGACTGCTAAATATCCATCAGACTGCTAAATAGCCATCAGTCTGTTAAATAGCCATCAGACTGCTAAATAGCCATCAGAATGTTAAATAGCAATCAGACTCCTAAATAGCCGTGAGACAGCTAAATAGCCATCAGACTGCTAAATAGCCATCAGACTGCTAAATAGCAGTGAGACAGCTAAATAGCCATCAGACTGCTAAATAGCCATCAGACTGCTAAATAGCCATCAGTCTGCTAAATAGCCATCAGACTCCTAAATAGCAGTGAGACTGCTAAATACCCATCAGACTGCTAAATAGCCATCAGACTGCTAAATAGCCATCAGACTGTTAAATAGCCATCAGACTGCTAAATAGCCATCAGAATGTTAAATAGCCATCAGACTCCTAAATCGCCGTGAGACAGCTAAATAGCCATCAGACTGCTAAATAGCAATCAGACTCCTAAATAGCCATCAGACTCCTAAATTGCCGTGAGACAGCTAAATAGCCATCAGACTGCTATATATCCATCAGACTTCTAAATAGCCATCAGACTGTTAAATAGCCATCAGTCTGTAAAATAGCCATCAGACTGCTAAATATCCATCAGACTGCTAAATATCCATCAGTCTGTTAAATAGCCATCATACTGCTAAATATCCATCAGACTGCTAAATAGCCATCAGACTGCTAAATAGCCATCAGACTGCTAAATAGCCATCAGACTGCTAAATAGCCATCAGACTGCTAAATAGCAGTGAGACAGCTAAATAGCCATCAGACTCCTAAATAGCCGTGAGACAGCTAAATAGCCATCAGACTGCTAAATAGCCATCAGACTGCTAAATAGCCATCAGAATGTTAAATAGCCATCAGACTCCTAAATCGCCGTGAGACAGCTAAATAGCCATCAGACTGCTAAATACCCATCAGACTGCTAAATAGCCATCAGACTGCTAAATACCCATCAGTCTGTTAAATAGCCATCATACTGCTAAATATCCATCAGACTGCTAAATAGCCATCAGAATCCTAAATAGCCGTGAGATAGCTAAAAAAACATCAGACTGCTAAATAGCCATCAGACTCCTAAATAGCCACGAGACAGCTAAATAGCCATCAGACTGCTAAATAGCCATCAGACTGCTAAATAGCAGTGAGACAGCTAAATAGCCATCAGACTGCTAAATAGCCATCAGACTGCTAAATAGCCATCAGACTGTTAAATAGCCATCAGACTGCTAAATAGCCATCAGAATGTTAAATAGCCATCAGACTCCTAAATAACCGTGAGACAGCTAAATAGCCATCAGACTGCTAAATAGCAATCAGACTGCTAAATAGCCATCAGAACGCTAAATAGCCATCAGACTGCTAAATAGCCATCAGACTGCTAAATAGCCATCAGACTGCTAAATAGCCATCAGAATGCTAAATAACCATCAGACTCCTAAATAGCCATGAGACTGCTAAAAAGCCATCAGACTGCTAAATAGCCATCAGAATGCTAAATATCCATCAGACTGCTAAATACCCATCAGACTGTTAAATAGCCATCAGTCTGTAAAAAAGCCATCAGACTGCTAAATAGCCATCAGACTCCTAAATAGCCGTGAGACAGCTAAAAAAACATCAGACTGCTAAATAGCCATCAGACTGCTAAATTGCCATGAGACAACTAAATAGCCATCAGACTGCTAAATAGCCATCAGACTGATAAATAGCAGTGAGACAGCTAAATAGCCATCAGACTGATAAATAACCATCAGACTCCTAAATAGCCATCAGACTGCTAAATAGCAGTGAGACAGCTAAATAGCCATCAGACTGCTAAATAACCATCAGACTCCTAAATAGCCATGAGACTGCTAAATACCCATCATACTGCTAAATAGCCATCAGACTGCTAAATAGCCATCAGACTTTTAAATAGCCATCAGACTGCTAAATAGCCATCAGACTGCTAAATAGCCATCAGACTGCTAAATAGCCATCAGAATGCTAAATAACCATCAGACTGCTAAATAGCCATCAGACTGCTAAATAGCCATCAGACTGCTAAATAGCCGTGAGACAGCTAAATAGCCATCAGACTGCTAAATAGCCATCAGACTGTTAAATAGCCATCAGACTGCTAAATAGCCATCAGAATGTTAAATAGCCATCAGACTCCTAAATAACCGTGAGACAGCTAAATAGCCATCAGAACGCTAAATAGCAATCAGACTGCTAAATAGCCATCAGACTGCTAAATAGCCATCAGAACGCTAAATAGCAATCAGACTGCTAAATAGCCATCAGACTGCTAATTAGCCATCAGAATGCTAAATAACCATCAGACTCCTAAATAGCCATGAGACAGCTAAATAGCCATGAGACAGCTAAATAGCCATCAGACAGCTAAATAGCCATCAGACTGCTAAATAGCCATCAGACTGCTAAATATCCATCAGACTGCTAAATAGCCATCAGACTGTTAAATAGCCATCAGTCTGTAAAATAGCCATCAGACTGTTAAATAGCCATCAGTCTGTAAAATAGCCATCAGACTGCTAAATATCCATCAGACTGCTAAATATCCATCAGTCTGTTAAATAGCCATCATACTGCTAAATATCCATCAGACTGCTAAATAGCCATCAGACTGCTAAATAGCCATCAGACTGCTAAATAGCCATCAGACTGCTAAATAGCCATCAGACTGCTAAATAGCAGTGAGACAGCTAAATAGCCATCAGACTCCTAAATAGCCGTGAGACAGCTAAATAGCCATCAGACTGCTAAATAGCCATCAGACTGCTAAATAGCCATCAGAATGTTAAATAGCCATCAGACTCCTAAATCGCCGTGAGACAGCTAAATAGCCATCAGACTGCTAAATACCCATCAGACTGCTAAATAGCCATCAGACTGCTAAATACCCATCAGTCTGTTAAATAGCCATCATACTGCTAAATATCCATCAGACTGCTAAATAGCCATCAGAATCCTAAATAGCCGTGAGATAGCTAAAAAAACATCAGACTGCTAAATAGCCATCAGACTCCTAAATAGCCACGAGACAGCTAAATAGCCATCAGACTGCTAAATAGCCATCAGACTGCTAAATAGCAGTGAGACAGCTAAATATCCATCAGACTGCTAAATAGCCATCAGACTGCTAAATAGCCATCAGACTGTTAAATAGCCATCAGACTGCTAAATAGCCATCAGAATGTTAAATAGCCATCAGACTCCTAAATAACCGTGAGACAGCTAAATAGCCATCAGACTGCTAAATAGCAATCAGACTGCTAAATAGCCATCAGAACGCTAAATAGCCATCAGACTGCTAAATAGCCATCAGACTGCTAAATAGCCATCAGACTGCTAAATAGCCATCAGAATGCTAAATAACCATCAGACTCCTAAATAGCCATGAGACTGCTAAAAAGCCATCAGACTGCTAAATAGCCATCAGAATGCTAAATATCCATCAGACTGCTAAATACCCATCAGACTGTTAAATAGCCATCAGTCTGTAAAAAAGCCATCAGACTGCTAAATAGCCATCAGACTCCTAAATAGCAGTGAGACAGCTAAAAAAACATCAGACTGCTAAATAGCCATCAGACTGCTAAATTGCCATGAGACAACTAAATAGCCATCAGACTGCTAAATAGCCATCAGACTGATAAATAGCAGTGAGACAGCTAAATAGCCATCAGACTGATAAATAACCATCAGACTCCTAAATAGCCATCAGACTGCTAATTAGCAGTGAGACAGCTAAATAGCCATCAGACTGCTAAATAACCATCAGACTCCTAAATAGCCATGAGACTGCTAAATACCCATCATACTGCTAAATAGCCATCAGACTGCTAAATAGCCATCAGACTTTTAAATAGCCATCAGACTGCTAAATAGCCATCAGACTGCTAAATAGCCATCAGAATGCTAAATAACCATCAGACTGCTAAATAGCCATCAGACTGCTAAATAGCCATCAGACTGCTAAATAGCCTTGAGACAGCTAAATAGCCATCAGACTGCTAAATAGCCATCAGACTGTTAAATAGCCATCAGACTGCTAAATAGCCATCAGAATGTTAAATAGCCATCAGACTCCTAAATAACCGTGAGACAGCTAAATAGCCATCAGAACGCTAAATAGCAATCAGACTGCTAAATAGCCATCAGACTGCTAAATAGCCATCAGAACGCTAAATAGCAATCAGACTGCTAAATAGCCATCAGACTGCTAATTAGCCATCAGAATGCTAAATAACCATCAGACTCCTAAATAGCCATGAGACAGCTAAATAGCCATGAGACAGCTAAATAGCCATCAGACAGCTAAATAGCCATCAGACTGCTAAATAGCCATCAGACTGCTAAATATCCATCAGACTGCTAAATAGCCATCAGACTGTTAAATAGCCATCAGTCTGTAAAATAGCCATCAGACTGCTAAATAGCCATCAGCCTGCTAAATAGCAGTGAGACAGCTAAATAGCCATCAGACTGCTAAATAACCATCAGACTCCTAAATAGCCATGAGACTGCTAAATAGCCATCAGACTGCTAAATAGCCATCAGAATGCTAAATAGCCATCAGAATGCTAAATAACCATCAGACTGCTAAATAGCCATCAGACTGCTAAATAGCCGTGAGACAGCTAAATAGCCATCAGACTGCTAAATAGCCATCAGACTGTTAAATAGCCATCAGACTGCTAAATAGCCATCAGAATGCTAAATATCCATCAGACTGCTAAATACCCATCAGACTGTTAAATAGCCATCAGTCTGTAAAAAAGCCATCAGACTGCTAAATAGCCATCAGACTCCTAAATAGCCGTGAGACAGCTAAAAAAAACATCAGACTGCTAAATAGCCATCAGACTGCTAAATTGCCATGAGACAACTAAATAGCCATCAGACTGCTAAATAACCATCAGACTCCTAAATAGCCATCAGACTGCTAAATAGCAGTGAGACAGCTAAATAGCCATCAGACTGCTAAATAACCATCAGACTCCTAAATAGCCATGAGACTGCTAAATACCCATCAGACTGCTAAATAGCCATCAGACTGCTAAATAGCCATCAGAATGCTAAATAGCCATCAGAATGCTAAATAGCCATCAGAATGCTAAATAACCATCAGACTCCTAAATAGCCATCAGACTGCTAAATAGCCATCAGACTGCTAAATAGCCGTGAGACAGCTAAATAGCCATCAGACTGCTAAATAGCCATCAGACTGCTAAATAGCCATCAGACTGTTAAATAGCCATCAGACTGCTAAATAGCCATCAGACTGCTAAATAGCCATCAGACTCCTAAATAGCCATCAGAATGCTAAATAGCCATCAGAATGCTAAATAACCATCAGACTCCTAAATAGCCATGAGACAGCTAAATAGCCATGAGACAGCTAAATAGCCATCAGACTGCTAAATAGCCATCAGACTGCTAAATATCCATCAGACTGCTAAATAGCCATCAGACTGTTAAATAGCCATCAGTCTGTAAAATAGCCATCAGACTGCTAAATAGCCATCAGCCTGCTAAATAGCAGTGAGACAGCTAAATAGCCATCAGACTGCTAAATAACCATCAGACTCCTAAATAGCCATGAGACTGCTAAATAGCCATCAGACTGCTAAATAGCCATCAGACTGCTAAATAGCCATCAGACTTTTAAATAGCCATCAGACTGCTAAATAGCCATCAGACTGCTAAATAGCCATCAGAATGCTAAATAGCCATCAGAATGCTAAATAACCATCAGACTGCTAAATAGCCATCAGACTGCTAAATAGCCGTGAGACAGCTAAATAGCCATCAGACTGCTAAATAGCCATCAGACTGTTAAATAGCCATCAGACTGCTAAATAGACATCAGAATGCTAAATATCCATCAGACTGCTAAATACCCATCAGACTGCTAAATAGCCATCAGACTCCTAAATAGCCGTGAGACAGCTAAAAAAAACATCAGACTGCTAAATAGCCATCAGACTGCTAAATTGCCATGAGACAACTAAATAGCCATCAGACTGCTAAATAACCATCAGACTGTTAAATAGCCATCAGTCTGTAAAAAAGCCATCAGACTGCTAAATAGCCATCAGACTCCTAAATAGCCGTGAGACAGCTAAAAAAAACATCAGACTGCTAAATAGCCATCAGACTGCTAAATTGCCATGAGACAACTAAATAGCCATCAGACTGCTAAATAACCATCAGACTCCTAAATAGCCATCAGACTGCTAAATAGCAGTGAGACAGCTAAATAGCCATCAGACTGCTAAATAACCATCAGACTCCTAAATAGCCATGAGACTGCTAAATACCCATCAGACTGCTAAATAGCCATCAGACTGCTAAATAGCCATCAGACTGCTAAATAGCCATCAGACTGCTAAATAGCCATCAGAATGCTAAATAGCCATCAGAATGCTAAATAACCATCAGACTCCTAAATAGCCATCAGACTGCTAAATAGCCATCAGACTGCTAAATAGCCGTGAGACAGCTAAATAGCCATCAGACTGCTAAATAGCCATCAGACTGCTAAATAGCCATCAGACTGTTAAATAGCCATCAGACTGCTAAATAGCCATCAGACTGCTAAATAGCCATCAGACTCCTAAATAGCCATCAGAATGCTAAATAGCCATCAGAATGCTAAATAACCATCAGACTCCTAAATAGCCATCAGACTGCTAAATAGCCATCAGACTGCTAAATAGCCATCAGACTGCTAAATAGCAGTGAGACAGCTAAATAGCCATCAGACTGCTAAATAACCATCAGACTGCTAAATAACCATCAGACTCCTAAATAGCCATCAGACTGCTAAATAGCCATCAGACTGCTAAATAGCCATCAGACTGCTAAATAGCCATCAGACTGTTAAATAGCCATCAAACTGCTAAATAGCCATCAGAATGTTAAATAGCCATCAGACTCCTAAATAACCGTGAGACAGCTAAATAGCCATCAGACTGCTAAATAGCAATCAGACTGCTAAATAGCCATCAGAACGCTAAATAGCCATCAGACTGCTAAATAGCCATCAGACTGCTAAATAGCCATCAGACTGCTAAATAGCCATCAGAATGCTAAATAACCATCAGACTCCTAAATAGCCATGAGACTGCTAAATAGCCATCAGAATGCTAAATATCCATCAGACTGCTAAATACCCATCAGACTGTTAAATAGCCATCAGTCTGTAAAAAAGCCACCAGACTGCTAAATAGCCATCAGACTCCTAAATAGCCGTGAGACAGCTAAAAAAACACCAGACTGCTAAATAGCCATCAGACTGCTAAATTGCCATCAGACTCCTAAATAGCCATCAGAATGCTAAATAGCCATCAGAATACTAAATAACCATCAGACTCCTAAATAGCCATGAGACAGCTAAATATCCATCAGACTGCTAAATAGCCATCAGACTGTTAAATAGCCATCAGACTGCTAAATAGCCATCAGCCTGCTAAATAGCAGTGAGACAGCTAAATAGCCATCAGACTGCTAAATAACCATCAGACTCCTAAATAGCCATGAGACTGCTAAATAGCCATCAGACTGCTAAATAGCCATCAGACTGCTAAATAGCCATCAGACTTTTAAATAGCCATCAGACTGCTAAATAGCCATCAGACTGCTAAATAGCCATCAGAATGCTAAATAGCCATCAGAATGCTAAATAACCATCAGACTGCTAAATAGCCATCAGACTGCTAAATAGCCATCAGACTGTCAAATAGCCATCAGACTGCTAAATAGCCATCAGAATGCTAAATATCCATCAGACTGCTAAATACCCATCAGACTGTTAAATAGCCATCAGTCTGTAAAAAAGCCATCAGACTGCTAAATAGCCATCAGACTCCTAAATAGCCGTGAGACAGCTAAAAAAAACATCAGACTGCTAAATAGCCATCAGACTGCTAAATTGCCATGAGACAACTAAATAGCCATCAGACTGCTAAATAACCATCAGACTCCTAAATAGCCATCAGACTGCTAAATAGCAGTGAGACAGCTAAATAGCCATCAGACTGCTAAATAACCATCAGACTCCTAAATAGCCATGAGACTGCTAAATACCCATCAGACTGCTAAATAGCCATCAGACTGCTAAATAGCCATCAGAATGCTAAATAGCCATCAGAATGCTAAATAGCCATCAGAATGCTAAATAACCATCAGACTCCTAAATAGCCATCAGACTGCTAAATAGCCATCAGACTGCTAAATAGCCGTGAGACAGCTAAATAGCCATCAGACTGCTAAATAGCCATCAGACTGCTAAATAGCCATCAGACTGTTAAATAGCCATCAGACTGCTAAATAGCCATCAGACTGCTAAATAGCCATCAGACTCCTAACTAGCCATCAGAATGCTAAATAGCCATCAGAATGCTAAATAACCATCAGACTCCTAAATAGCCATCAGACTGCTAAATAGCCATCAGACTGCTAAATAGCCATCAGACTGCTAAATAGCAGTGAGACAGCTAAATAGCCATCAGACTGCTAAATAACCATCAGATTGCTAAATAACCATCAGACTCCTAAATAGCCATCAGACTGCTAAATAGCCATCAGACTGCTAAATAGCCATCAGACTGCTAAATAGCCATCAGACTGTTAAATAGCCATCAAACTGCTAAATAGCCATCAGAATGTTAAATAGCCATCAGACTCCTAAATAACCGTGAGACAGCTAAATAGCCATCAGACTGCTAAATAGCAATCAGACTGCTAAATAGCCATCAGAACGCTAAATAGCCATCAGAATGCTAAATAGCCATCAGAATGCTAAATAACCATCAGACTGCTAAATAGCCATCAGACTGCTAAATAGCCGTGAGACAGCTAAATAGCCATCAGACTGCTAAATAGCCATCAGACTGTTAAATAGCCATCAGACTGCTAAATAGCCATCAGAATGCTAAATATCCATCAGACTGCTAAATACCCATCAGACTGTTAAATAGCCATCAGTCTGTAAAAAAGCCATCAGACTGCTAAATAGCCATCAGACTCCTAAATAGCCGTGAGACAGCTAAAAAAAACATCAGACTGCTAAATAGCCATCAGACTGCTAAATTGCCATGAGACAACTAAATAGCCATCAGACTGCTAAATAACCATCAGACTCCTAAATAGCCATCAGACTGCTAAATAGCAGTGAGACAGCTAAATAGCCATCAGACTGCTAAATAACCATCAGACTCCTAAATAGCCATGAGACTGCTAAATACCCATCAGACTGCTAAATAGCCATCAGACTGCTAAATAGCCATCAGAATGCTAAATAGCCATCAGAATGCTAAATAGCCATCAGAATGCTAAATAACCATCAGACTCCTAAATAGCCATCAGACTGCTAAATAGCCATCAGACTGCTAAATAGCCATCAGACTGCTAAATAGCCATCAGACTGCTAAATAGCCATCAGACTGCTAAATAGCCATCAGACTGTTAAATAGCCATCAGACTGCTAAATAGCCATCAGACTGCTAAATAGCCATCAGACTCCTAAATAGCCATCAGAATGCTAAATAGCCATCAGAATGCTAAATAACCATCAGACTCCTAAATAGCCATCAGACTGCTAAATAGCCATCAGACTGCTAAATAGCCATCAGACTGCTAAATAGCAGTGAGACAGCTAAATAGCCATCAGACTGCTAAATAACCATCAGACTGCTAAATAACCATCAGACTCCTAAATAGCCATCAGACTGCTAAATAGCCATCAGACTGCTAAATAGCCATCAGACTGCTAAATAGCCATCAGAATGCTAAATAGCCATCAGAATGCTAAATAACCATCAGACTCCTAAATAGCCATCAGACTGCTAAATAGCCATCAGACTGCTAAATAGCCATCAGACTGCTAAATAGCAGTGAGACAGCTAAATAGCCATCAGACTGCTAAATAACCATCAGACTGCTAAATAACCATCAGACTCCTAAATAGCCATCAGAATGCTAAATAGCCATCAGAATGCTAAATAACCATCAGACTCCTAAATAGCCATCAGACTGCTAAATAGCCATCAGACTGCTAAATAGCCATCAGACTGCTAAATAGCCATCAGACTGCTAAATAGCCATCAGACTGCTAAATAGCAGTGAGACAGCTAAATAGCCATCAGACTGCTAAATAACCATCAGACTGCTAAATAACCATCAGACTCCTAAATAGCCATCAGACTGCTAAATAGCCATCAGACTGCTAAATAGCCATCAGACTGCTAAATAGCCATCAGACTGTTAAATAGCCATCAAACTGCTAAATAGCCATCAGAATGTTAAATAGCCATCAGACTCCTAAATAACCGTGAGACAGCTAAATAGCCATCAGACTGCTAAATAGCAATCAGACTGCTAAATAGCCATCAGAACGCTAAATAGCCATCAGACTGCTAAATAGCCATCAGACTGCTAAATAGCCATCAGAATGCTAAATAACCATCAGACTCCTAAATAGCCATCAGACTGCTAAATATCCATCAGACTGCTAAATACCCATCAGACTGTTAAATAGCCATCAGTCTGTAAAAAAGCCATCAGACTGCTAAATAGCCATCAGACTGCTAAATTGCCATGAGACAACTAAATAGCTATCAGACTGCTAAATAACCATCAGACTCCTAAATAGCCATCAGACTGCTAAATAGCAGTGAGACAGCTAAATAGCCATCAGAATGCTAAATAACCATCAGACTCCTAAATAGCCATCAGACTGCTAAATAGCCATCAGACTGCTAAATAGCCATCAGACTGTTAAATAGCCATCAGACTGCTAAATAGCCATCAGACTGCTAAATAGCCATCAGACTGCTAAATAGCCATCAGAATGCTAAATAACCATCAGACTCCTAAATAGCCATCAGACTGCTAAATAGCAATCAGACTGCTAAATAGCCATCAGAACGCTAAATAGCAATCAGACTGCTAAATAGCCATCAGACTCCTAAATAGCCATGAGACAGCTAAATAGCCATCAGACAGCTAAATAGCCATCAGACTGCTAAATAGCAGTGAGACAGCTAAATAGCCATCAGACTGCTAAATAGCCATCAGACTGTTAAATAGCCATCAGACTGCTAAATAGCCATCAGAATGTTAAATAGCCATCAGACTCCTAAATAACCGTGAGACAGCTAAATAGCCATCAGACTGCTAAATAGCAATCAGACTGCTAAATAGCCATCAGAACGCTAAATAGCCATCAGACTGCTAAATAGCCATCAGACTGCTAAATAGCCATCAGACTGCTAAATAGCCATCAGAATGCTAAATAACCATCAGACTCCTAAATAGCCATGAGACTGCTAAATAGCCATCAGACTGCTAAATACCCATCAGACTGTTAAATAGCCATCAGTCTGTAAAAAAGCCATCAGACTGCTAAATAGCCATCAGACTCCTAAATAGCCGTGAGACAGCTAAAAAAACATCAGACTGCTAAATAGCCATCAGACTGCTAAATTGCCATGAGACAACTAAATAGCCATCAGACTGCTAAATAGCCATCAGACTGCTAAATAGCAGTGAGACAGCTAAATAGCCACCAGACTGCTAAATAACCATCAGACTCCTAAATAGCCATCAGACTGCTAAATAGCAGTGAGACAGCTAAATAGCCATCAGACTGCTAAATAACCATCAGACTCCTAAATAGCCATGAGACTGCTAAATACCCATCAGACTGCTAAATAGCCACCAGACTGCTAAATAGCCATCAGACTTTTAAATAGCCATCAGACTGCTAAATAGCCATCAGACTGCTAAATAGCCATCAGAATGCTAAATAGCCATCAGAATGCTAAATAACCATCAGACTCCTAAATAGCCATCAGACTGCTAAATAGCCATCAGACTGCTAAATAGCCGTGAGACAGCTAAATAGCCATCAGACTGCTAAATAGCCATCAGACTGTTAAATAGCCATCAGACTGCTAAATAGCCATCAGAATGTTAAATAACCATCAGACTCCTAAATAACCGTGAGACAGCTAAATAGCCATCAGACTGCTAAATAGCAATCAGACTGCTAAATAGCCATCAGAACGCTAAATAGCAATCAGACTGCTAAATAGCCATCAGACTGCTAAATAGCCATCAGAACGCTAAATAGCAATCAGACTGCTAAATAGCCATCAGACTGCTAAATAGCCATCAGAATGCTAAATAACCATCAGACTCCTAAATAGCCATGAGACAGCTAAATAGCCATGAGACAGCTAAATAGCCATCAGACAGCTAAATAGCCATCAGACTGCTAAATAGCCATCAGACTGCTAAATATCCATCAGACTGCTAAATAGCCATCAGCCTGCTAAATAGCAGTGAGACAGCTAAATAGCCATCAGACTGCTAAATAACCATCAGACTCCTAAATAGCCATGAGACTGCTAAATACCCATCATACTGCTAAATAGCCATCAGACTGCTAAATAGCCATCAGACTTTTAAATAGCCATCAGACTGCTAAATAGCCATCAGACTGCTAAATAGCCATCAGAATGCTAAATAGCCATCAGAATGCTAAATAACCATCAGAATGCTAAATAGCCATCAGACTGCTAAATAGCCGCGAGACAGCTAAATAGCCATCAGACTGCTAAATAGCCATCAGACTGTTAAATAGCCATCAGACTGCTAAATAGCCATCAGAATGCTAAATATCCATCAGACTGCTAAATACCCATCAGACTGTTAAATAGCCATCAGTCTGTAAAAAAGCCATCAGACTGCTAAATAGCCATCAGACTCCTAAATAGCCGTGAGACAGCTAAAAAAAACATCAGACTGCTAAATAGCCATCAGACTGCTAAATTGCCATGAGACAACTAAATTGCCATCAGACTGCTAAATAACCATCAGACTCCTAAATAGCCATCAGACTGCTAAATAGCAGTGAGACAGCTAAATACCCATCAGACTGCTAAATAGCCATCAGACTGCTAAATAGCCATCAGACTGCTAAATAGCCATCAGAATGCTAAATAGCCATCAGAATGCTAAATAGCCATCAGAATGCTAAATAACCATCAGACTCCTAAATAGCCATCAGACTGCTAAATAGCCATCAGACTGCTAAATAGCCGTGAGACAGCTAAATAGCCATCAGACTGCTAAATAGCCATCAGACTGCTAAATAGCCATCAGACTGTTAAATAGCCATCAGACTGCTAAATAGCAATCAGACTGCTAAATAGCCATCAGACTCCTAAATAGCCATCAGAATGCTAAATAGCCATCAGAATGCTAAATAACCATCAGACTCCTAAATAGCCATCAGACTGCTAAATAGCCATCAGACTGCTAAATAGCAGTGAGACAGCTAAATAGCCATCAGACTGCTAAATAACCATCAGACTGCTAAATAACCATCAGACTCCTAAATAGCCATCAGACTGCTAAATACCCATCATACTGCTAAATAGCCATCAGACTGCTAAATAGCCATCAGACTTTTAAATAGCCATCAGATTGCTAAATAGCCATCAGACTGCTAAATAGCCATCAGAATGCTAAATAGCCATCAGAATGCTAAATAACCATCAGACTGCTAAATAGCCATCAGACTGCTAAATAGCCGCGAGACAGCTAAATAGCCATCAGACTGCTAAATAGCCATCAGACTGTTAAATAGCCATCAGACTGCTAAATATCCATCAGACTGCTAAATACCCATCAGACTGTTAAATAGCCATCAGTCTGTAAAAAAGCCATCAGACTGCTAAATAGCCATCAGACTCCTAAATAGCCGTGAGACAGCTAAAAAAAACATCAGACTGCTAAATAGCCATCAGACTGCTAAATTGCCATGAGACAACTAAATTGCCATCAGACTGCTAAATAACCATCAGACTCCTAAATAGCCATCAGACTGCTAAATAGCAGTGAGACAGCTAAATACCCATCAGACTGCTAAATAGCCATCAGACTGCTAAATAGCCATCAGACTGCTAAATAGCCATCAGACTGCTAAATAGCCATCAGAATGCTAAATAGCCATCAGAATGCTAAATAGCCATCAGAATGCTAAATAGCCATCAGACTGCTAAATAGCCATCAGACTGCTAAATAGCCATCAGAATGCTAAATAGCCATCAGAATGCTAAATAGCCATCAGAATGCTAAATAACCATCAGACTCCTAAATAGCCATCAGACTGCTAAATAGCCATCAGACTGCTAAATAGCCGTGAGACAGCTAAATAGCCATCAGACTGCTAAATAGCCACCAGACTGCTAAATAGCAATCAGACTGCTAAATAGCCATCAGACTCCTAAATAGCCATCAGAATGCTAAATAGCCATCAGAATGCTAAATAACCATCAGACTCCTAAATAGCCATCAGACTGCTAAATAGCCATCAGACTGCTAAATAGCCATCAGACTGCTAAATAGCCATCAGACTGCTAAATAGCAGTGAGACAGCTAAATAGCCATCAGACTGCTAAATAACCATCAGACTGCTAAATAGCCATCAGACTCCTAAATAGCCATCAGACTGCTAAATAGCCATCAGACTGCTAAATAGCCATCAGACTGCTAAATAGCCATCAGACTGTTAAATAGCCATCAAACTGCTAAATAGCCATCAAAATGTTAAATAGCCATCAGACTCCTAAATAACCGCGAGACAGCTAAATAGCCATCAGACTGCTAAATAGCAATCAGACTGCTAAATAGCCATCAGAACGCTAAATAGCCATCAGACTGCTAAATAGCCATCAGACTGCTAAATAGCCATCAGACTGCTAAATAGCCATCAGAATGCTAAATAACCATCAGACTCCTAAATAGCCATGAGACTGCTAAATAGCCATCAGAATGCTAAATATCCATCAGACTGCTAAATACCCATCAGACTGTTAAATAGCCATCAGTCTGTAAAAAAGCCATCAGACTGCTAAATAGCCATCAGACTCCTAAATAGCCGTGAGACAGCTAAAAAAACACCAGACTGCTAAATAACCATCAGACTGCTAAATTGCCATGAGACAGCTAAATAACCATCAGACTCCTAAATAGCCATCAGACTGCTAAATAGCAGTGAGACAGCTAAATAGCCATCAGAATGCTAAATAACCATCAGACTCCTAAATAGCCATCAGACTGCTAAATAGCCATCAGACTGCTAAATAGCCATCAGACTGTTAAATAGCCATCAGACTGCTAAATAGCCATCAGACTGCTAAATAGCCATCAGACTGCTAAATAGCAATCAGACTGCTAAATAGCCATCAGAACGCTAAATAGCAATCAGACTGCTAAATAGCCATCAGACTCCTAAATAGCCATCAGACTGCTAAATAGCAATCAGACTGCTAAATAGCCATCAGAACGCTAAATAGCCATCAGACAGCTAAATAGCCATCAGACTGCTAAATAGCCATCAGAATGCTAAATAACCATCAGACTCCTAAATAGCCATGAGACTGCTAAATAGCCATCAGACTGCTAAATAGCCATCAGAATGCTAAAAAACCATCAGACTCCTAAATAGCCATGAGACAGCTAAATAGCCATCAGACTGCTAAATAGCCATCAGACTGCTAAATAGCCATCAGAATGCTAAATAGCCATCAGAATGCTAAATAACCATCAGAATGCTAAATAGCCATCAGACTGCTAAATAGCCGCGAGACAGCTAAATAGCCATCAGACTGCTAAATAGCCATCAGACTGTTAAATAGCCATCAGACTGCTAAATAGCCATCAGAATGCTAAATATCCATCAGACTGCTAAATACCCATCAGACTGTTAAATAGCCATCAGTCTGTAAAAAAGCCATCAGACTGCTAAATAGCCATCAGACTCCTAAATAGCCGTGAGACAGCTAAAAAAAACATCAGACTGCTAAATAGCCATCAGACTGCTAAATGGCCATGAGACAGCTAAATTGCCATCAGACTGCTAAATAACCATCAGACTCCTAAATAGCCATCAGACTGCTAAATAGCAGTGAGACAGCTAAATACCCATCAGACTGCTAAATAGCCATCAGACTGCTAAATAGCCATCAGACTGCTAAATAGCCATCAGAATGCTAAATAGCCATCAGAATGCTAAATAGCCATCAGAATGCTAAATAACCATCAGACTCCTAAATAGCCATCAGACTGCTAAATAGCCATCAGACTGCTAAATAGCCGTGAGACAGCTAAATAGCCATCAGACTGCTAAATAGCCATCAGACTGCTAAATAGCCATCAGACTGTTAAATAGCCATCAGACTGCTAAATAGCAATCAGACTGCTAAATAGCCATCAGACTCCTAAATAGCCATCAGAATGCTAAATAGCCATCAGAATGCTAAATAACCATCAGACTCCTAAATAGCCATCAGACTGCTAAATAGCCATCAGACTGCTAAATAGCAGTGAGACAGCTAAATAGCCATCAGACTGCTAAATAACCATCAGACTGCTAAATAACCATCAGACTCCTAAATAGCCATCAGACTGCTAAATACCCATCATACTGCTAAATAGCCATCAGACTGCTAAATAGCCATCAGACTTTTAAATAGCCATCAGACTGCTAAATAGCCATCAGACTGCTAAATAGCCATCAGAATGCTAAATAGCCATCAGAATGCTAAATAACCATCAGACTGCTAAATAGCCATCAGACTGCTAAATAGCCGCGAGACAGCTAAATAGCCATCAGACTGCTAAATAGCCATCAGACTGTTAAATAGCCATCAGACTGCTAAATATCCATCAGACTGCTAAATACCCATCAGACTGTTAAATAGCCATCAGTCTGTAAAAAAGCCATCAGACTGCTAAATAGCCATCAGACTCCTAAATAGCCGTGAGACAGCTAAAAAAAACATCAGACTGCTAAATAGCCATCAGACTGCTAAATTGCCATGAGACAACTAAATTGCCATCAGACTGCTAAATAACCATCAGACTCCTAAATAGCCATCAGACTGCTAAATAGCAGTGAGACAGCTAAATACCCATCAGACTGCTAAATAGCCATCAGACTGCTAAATAGCCATCAGACTGCTAAATAGCCATCAGACTGCTAAATAGCCATCAGAATGCTAAATAGCCATCAGAATGCTAAATAGCCATCAGAATGCTAAATAGCCATCAGACTGCTAAATAGCCATCAGACTGCTAAATAGCCATCAGAATGCTAAATAGCCATCAGAATGCTAAATAGCCATCAGAATGCTAAATAACCATCAGACTCCTAAATAGCCATCAGACTGCTAAATAGCCATCAGACTGCTAAATAGCCGTGAGACAGCTAAATAGCCATCAGACTGCTAAATAGCCACCAGACTGCTAAATAGCAATCAGACTGCTAAATAGCCATCAGACTCCTAAATAGCCATCAGAATGCTAAATAGCCATCAGAATGCTAAATAACCATCAGACTCCTAAATAGCCATCAGACTGCTAAATAGCCATCAGACTGCTAAATAGCCATCAGACTGCTAAATAGCAGTGAGACAGCTAAATAGCCATCAGACTGCTAAATAACCATCAGACTGCTAAATAACCATCAGACTCCTAAATAGCCATCAGACTGCTAAATAGCCATCAGACTGCTAAATAGCCATCAGACTGCTAAATAGCCATCAGACTGTTAAATAGCCATCAAACTGCTAAATAGCCATCAAAATGTTAAATAGCCATCAGACTCCTAAATAACCGCGAGACAGCTAAATAGCCATCAGACTGCTAAATAGCAATCAGACTGCTAAATAGCCATCAGAACGCTAAATAGCCATCAGACTGCTAAATAGCCATCAGACTGCTAAATAGCCATCAGACTGCTAAATAGCCATCAGAATGCTAAATAACCATCAGACTCCTAAATAGCCATGAGACTGCTAAATAGCCATCAGAATGCTAAATATCCATCAGACTGCTAAATACCCATCAGACTGTTAAATAGCCATCAGTCTGTAAAAAAGCCATCAGACTGCTAAATAGCCATCAGACTCCTAAATAGCCGTGAGACAGCTAAAAAAACACCAGACTGCTAAATAACCATCAGACTGCTAAATTGCCATGAGACAGCTAAATAACCATCAGACTCCTAAATAGCCATCAGACTGCTAAATAGCAGTGAGACAGCTAAATAGCCATCAGACTGCTAAATAACCATCAGACTCCTAAATAGCCATCAGACTGCTAAATACCCATCAGACTGCTAAATAGCCATCAGACTGCTAAATAGCCATCAGACTGCTAAATAGCCATCAGACTGCTAAATAGCCATCAGACTGCTAAATAGCAATCAGACTGCTAAATAGCCATCAGAACGCTAAATAGCAATCAGACTGCTAAATAGCCATCAGACTCCTAAATAGCCATCAGACTGCTAAATAGCAATCAGACTGCTAAATAGCCATCAGAACGCTAAATAGCCATCAGACAGCTAAATAGCCATCAGACTGCTAAATAGCCATCAGAATGCTAAATAACCATCAGACTCCTAAATAGCCATGAGACTGCTAAATAGCCATCAGACTGCTAAATAGCCATCAGAATGCTAAAAAACCATCAGACTCCTAAATAGCCATGAGACAGCTAAATAGCCATCAGACTGCTAAATATCCATCAGACTGCTAAATAGCCATCAGACTGTTAAATAGCCATCAGTCTGTAAAATAGCCATCAGACTGCTAAATAGCCATCAGACTCCTAAATAGCCGTGAGATAGCTAAAAAAACATCAGACTGCTAAATAGCCATCAGACTCCTAAATAGCCACGAGACAGCTAAATAGCCATCAGACTGCTAAATAGCCATCAGACTGCTAAATAGCAGTGAGACAGCTAAATAGCCATCAGACTGCTAAATAACCATCAGACTCCTAAATAGCCACGAGACAGCTAAATAGCCATCAGACTGCTAAATAGCCATCAGAATGCTAAATAACCATCAGACTCCTAAATAGCCATGAGACTGCTAAATAGCCATCAGACAGCTAAATAGCCATCAGACTGCTAAATAGCCATCAGACTGCTAAATATCCATCAGACTGCTAAATAGCCATTAGACTGTTAAATAGCCATCAGTCTGTAAAATAGCCATCAGACTGCTAAATAGCCATCAGACTCCTAAATAGCCGTGAGATAGCTAAAAAAACATCAGACTGCTAAATAGCCATCAGACTCCTAAATAGCCACGAGACAGCTAAATAGCCATCAGACTGCTAAATAGCCATCAGACTGCTAAATAGCAGTGAGACAGCTAAATAGCCATCAGACTGCTAAATAGCCATCAGACTGCTAAATAGCCATGAGACAGCTAAATAACCATCAGACTCCTAAATAGCCATCAGACTGCTAAATAGCCATCAGACTGCTAAATAGCAGTGAGACAGCTAAATAGCCATCAGACTGCTAAATATCCATCAGACTGCTAAATAGCCATTAGACTGTTAAATAGCCATCAGTCTGTAAAATAGCCATCAGACTGCTAAATAGCCATCAGACTCCTAAATAGCCGTGAGATATAGCTAAAAAAACATTAGACTGCTAAATAGCCATCAGACTCCTAAATAGCCACGAGACAGCTAAATAGCCATCAGACTGCTAAATAGCCATCAGACTGCTAAATAGCAGTGAGACAGCTAAATAGCCATCAGACTGCTAAATAGCCATCAGACTGCTAAATAGCCATGAGACAGCTAAATAACCATCAGACTCCTAAATAGCCATCAGACTGCTAAATAGCCATCAGAATGCTAAATAGCCATCAGAATGCTAAATAACCATCAGACTCCTAAATAGCCATCAGACTGCTAAATAGCCATCAGACTGCTAAATAGCCATCAGACTGCTAAATAGCCATCAGACTTTTAAATAGCCATCAGACTGCTAAATAGCCATCAGACTGCTAAATAGCCATCAGACTGCTAAATAGCCATCAGACTGCTAAATAGCCATCAGAATGTTAAATAGCCATCAGACTCCTAAATAACCGTGAGACAGCTAAATAGCCATCAGACTGCTAAATAGCAATCAGACTGCTAAATAGCCATCAGAACGCTAAATAGCAATCAGACTGCTAAATAGCCATCAGACTGCTAAATAGCCATCAGAACGCTAAATAGCAATCAGACTGCTAAATAGCCATCAGACTGCTAATTAGCCATCAGAATGCTAAATAGCCGTGAGATAGCTAAAAAAACATCAGACTGCTAAATAGCCATCAGACTCCTAAATAGCCACGAGACTGCTAAATAGCCATCAGACTGCTAAATAGCCATCAGAATGCTAAAAAACCATCAGACTCCTAAATAGCCATGAGACAGCTAAATAGCCATCAGACAGCTAAATAGCCATCAGACTGCTAAATAGCCATCAGACTGCTAAATATCCATCAGACTGCTAAATAGCCATTAGACTGTTAAATAGCCATCAGTCTGTAAAATAGCCATCAGACTGCTAAATAGCCATCAGACTCCTAAATAGCCGTGAGATAGCTAAAAAAACATTAGACTGCTAAATAGCCACGAGACAGCTAAATAGCCATCAGACTGCTAAATAGCCATCAGACTGCTAAATAGCAGTGAGACAGCTAAATAGCCATCAGACTGCTAAATAGCCATCAGACTGCTAAATAGCCATGAGACAGCTAAATAACCATCAGACTCCTAAATAGCCATCAGACTGCTAAATAGCCATCAGACTGATAAATAGCAGTGAGACAGCTAAATAGCCATCAGACTGCTAAATATCCATCAGACTGCTAAATAGCCATTAGACTGTTAAATAGCCATCAGTCTGTAAAATAGCCATCAGACTGCTAAATAGCCATCAGACTCCTAAATAGCCGTGAGATAGATAAAAAAACATTAGACTGCTAAATAGCCATCAGACTCCTAAATAGCCACGAGACAGCTAAATAGCCATCAGACTGCTAAATAGCCATCAGACTGCTAAATAGCAGTGAGACAGCTAAATAGCCATCAGACTGCTAAATAGCCATCAGACTGCTAAATAGCCATGAGACAGCTAAATAACCATCAGACTCCTAAATAGCCATCAGACTGCTAAATAGCCATCAGAATGCTAAATAGCCATCAGAATGCTAAATAACCATCAGACTCCTAAATAGCCATCAGACTGCTAAATAGCCATCAGACTGCTAAATAGCCATCAGACTGCTAAATAGCCATCAGACTTTTAAATAGCCATCAGACTGCTAAATAGCCATCAGACTGCTAAATAGCCATCAGACTGCTAAATAGCCATCAGACTGCTAAATAGCCATCAGAATGTTAAATAGCCATCAGACTCCTAAATAACCGTGAGACAGCTAAATAGCCATCAGACTGCTAAATAGCAATCAGACTGCTAAATAGCCATCAGAACGCTAAATAGCAATCAGACTGCTAAATAGCCATCAGACTGCTAAATAGCCATCAGAACGCTAAATAGCAATCAGACTGCTAAATAGCCATCAGACTGCTAATTAGCCATCAGAATGCTAAATAGCCGTGAGATAGCTAAAAAAACATCAGACTGCTAAATAGCCATCAGACTCCTAAATAGCCACGAGACAGCTAAATAGCCATCAGACTGCTAAATAGCCATCAGACTGATAAATAGCAGTGAGACAGCTAAATAGCCATCAGACTGCTAATTAGCCATCAGAATGCTAAATAGCCGTGAGATAGCTAAAAAAACATCAGACTGCTAAATAGCCATCAGACTCCTAAATAGCCACGAGACAGCTAAATAGCCATCAGACTGCTAAATAGCCATCAGACTGATAAATAGCAGTGAGACAGCTAAATAGCCATCAGACTGCTAAATATCCATCAGACTGCTAAATAGCCATTAGACTGTTAAATAGCCATCAGTCTGTAAAATAGCCATCAGACTGCTAAATAGCCATCAGACTCCTAAATAGCCGTGAGATAGCTAAAAAAACATTAGACTGCTAAATAGCCATCAGACTGCTAAATAGCAGTGAGACAGCTAAATAGCCATCAGACTGCTAAATAGCCATCAGACTGCTAAATAGCCATGAGACAGCTAAATAACCATCAGACTCCTAAATAGCCATCAGACTGCTAAATAGCCATCAGAATGCTAAATAGCCATCAGAATGCTAAATAACCATCAGACTCCTAAATAGCCATCAGACTGCTAAATAGCCATCAGACTGCTAAATAGCCATCAGACTGCTAAATAGCCATCAGACTTTTAAATAGCCATCAGACTGCTAAATAGCCATCAGACTGCTAAATAGCCATCAGACTGCTAAATAGCCATCAGACTGCTAAATAGCCATCAGAATGTTAAATAGCCATCAGACTCCTAAATAACCGTGAGACAGCTAAATAGCCATCAGACTGCTAAATAGCAATCAGACTGCTAAATAGCCATCAGAACGCTAAATAGCAATCAGACTGCTAAATAGCCATCAGACTGCTAAATAGCCATCAGAACGCTAAATAGCAATCAGACTGCTAAATAGCCATCAGACTGCTAATTAGCCATCAGAATGCTAAATAGCCGTGAGATAGCTAAAAAAAACATCAGACTGCTAAATAGCCATCAGACTCCTAAATAGCCACGAGACAGCTAAATAGCCATCAGACTGCTAAATAGCCATCAGACTGCTAAATAGCAGTGAGACAGCTAAATAGCCATCAGACTGCTAAATAGCCATCAGACTGCTAAATAGCCATCAGACTGTTAAATAGCCATCAGACTGCTAAATAGCCATCAGAATGTTAAATAGCCATCAGACTCCTAAATAACCGCGAGACAGCTAAATAGCCATCAGACTGCTAAATAGCAATCAGACTGCTAAATAGCCATCAGAACGCTAAATAGCCATCAGACTGCTAAATAGCCATCAGACTGCTAAATAGCCATCAGACTGCTAAATAGCCATCAGAATGCTAAATAACCATCAGACTCCTAAATAGCCATGAGACTGCTAAAAAGCCATCAGACTGCTAAATAGCCATCAGAATGCTAAATATCCATCAGACTGCTAAATACCCATCAGAATGTTAAATAGCCATCAGACTCCTAAATAGCCATGAGACTGCTAAAAAGCCATCAGACTGCTAAATAGCCATCAGACTGCTAAATAGCCATCAGACTGCTAAATAGCCATCAGACTGCTAAATAGCCATCAGAATGCTAAATAACCATCAGACTCCTAAATAGCCATGAGACTGCTAAAAAGCCATGAGACTGCTAAAAAGCCATCAGACTGCTAAATACCCATCAGACTCCTAAATAGCCGTGAGACAGCTAAAAAAACATCAGACTGCTAAATAGCCATCAGACTGCTAAATTGACATGAGACAACTAAATAGCCATCAGACTGCTAAATAGCCATCAGACTGATAAATAGCAGTGAGACAGCTAAATAGCCATCAGACTGATAAATAACCATCAGACTCCTAAATAGCCATCAGACTGCTAAATAGCAGTGAGACAGCTAAATAGCCATCAGACTGCTAAATAACCATCAGACTCCTAAATAGCCATGAGACTGCTAAATACCCATCATACTGCTAAATAGCCATCAGACTCCTAAATAGCCATGAGACTGCTAAATACCCATCATACTGCTAAATACCCATCATACTGCTAAATAGCCATCAGACTGCTAAATAGCCATCAGACTGCTAAATAGCCATCAGACTGCTAAATAGCCATCAGACTGCTAAATAGCCATCAGAATGCTAAATAACCATCAGACTGCTAAATAGCCATCAGACTGCTAAATAGCCATCAGACTGCTAAATAGCCGTGAGACAGCTAAATAGCCATCAGACTGCTAAATAGCCACCAGACTGCTAAATAGCCATCAGAACGCTAAATAGCAATCAGACTGCTAAATAGCCATCAGACTGCTAAATAGCCATCAGAACGCTAAATAGCAATCAGACTGCTAAATAGCCATCAGACTGCTAATTAGCCATCAGAATGCTAAATAACCATCAGACTCCTAAATAGCCATGAGACAGCTAAATAGCCATGAGACAGCTAAATAGCCATCAGACAGCTAAATAGCCATCAGACTGCTAAATAGCCATCAGACTGCTAAATATCCATCAGACTGCTAAATAGCCATCAGACTGTTAAATAGCCATCAGTCTGTAAAATAGCCATCAGACTGCTAAATAGCCATCAGCCTGCTAAATAGCAGTGAGACAGCTAAATAGCCAACATACTGCTAAATAGCCATCAGACTCCTAAATAGCCATCAGACTTTTAAATAGCCATCAGACTGCTAAATAGCCATCAGAATGCTAAATAGCCATCAGAATGCTAAATAACCATCAGACTGCTAAATAGCCATCAGAATGCTAAATAGCCATCAGACTGTTAAATAGCCATCAGACTGCTAAATAGCCATCAGAATGTTAAATAGCCATCAGACTCCTAAATAACCGTGAGACAGCTAAATAGCCATCAGACTGCTAAATAGCAATCAGACTGCTAAATAGCCATCAGAACGCTAAATAGCCATCAGACTGCTAAATAGCCATCAGACTGCTAAATAGCCATCAGAACGCTAAATAGCCATCAGACTGCTAATTAGCCATCAGAATGCTAAATAACCATCAGACTCCTAAATAGCCATGAGACAGCTAAATAGCCATGAGACAGCTAAATAGCCATCAGACAGCTAAATAGCCATCAGACTGCTAAATAGCCATCAGACTGCTAAATATCCATCAGACTGCTAAATAGCCATCAGACTGTTAAATAGCCATCAGTCTGTAAAATAGCCATCAGACTGCTAAATAGCCATCAGACTCCTAAATAGCCATGAGCCTGCTAAATAGCCATCAGACTGCTAAATAGCCATCAGAATGCTAAATATCCATCAGACTGCTAAATACCCATCAGACTGCTAAATAGCCATCAGACTGCTAAATAGCCATCAGAATGCTAAATAACCATCAGACTGCTAAATAGCCATCAGACTGCTAAATAGCCATCAGACTGCTAAATAGCCGTGAGACAGCTAAATAGCCATCAGAACGCTAAATAGCAATCAGACTGCTAAATAGCCATCAGACTGCTAAATAGCCATCAGAACGCTAAATAGCAATCAGACTGCTAAATAGCCATCAGACTGCTAAATAGCCATCAGAATGCTAAATAACCATCAGACTCCTAAATAGCCATGAGACAGCTAAATAGCCATGAGACAGCTAAATAGCCATCAGACAGCTAAATAGCCATCAGACTGCTAAATAGCCATCAGACTGCTAAATATCCATCAGACTGCTAAATAGCCATCAGACTGTTAAATAGCCATCAGTCTGTAAAATAGCCATCAGACTGCTAAATAGCCATCAGCCTGCTAAATAGCAGTGAGACAGCTAAATAGCCAACATACTGCTAAATAGCCATCAGACTCCTAAATAGCCATCAGACTTTTAAATAGCCATCAGACTGCTAAATAGCCATCAGAATGCTAAATAGCCATCAGAATGCTAAATAACCATCAGACTGCTAAATAGCCATCAGACTGCTAAATAGCCATCAGACTGTTAAATAGCCATCAGACTGCTAAATAGCCATCAGAATGTTAAATAGCCATCAGACTCCTAAATAACCGTGAGACAGCTAAATAGCCATCAGACTGCTAAATAGCAATCAGACTGCTAAATAGCCATCAGAACGCTAAATAGCCATCAGACTGCTAAATAGCCATCAGACTGCTAAATAGCCATCAGAACGCTAAATAGCCATCAGACTGCTAATTAGCCATCAGAATGCTAAATAACCATCAGACTCCTAAATAGCCATGAGACAGCTAAATAGCCATGAGACAGCTAAATAGCCATCAGACAGCTAAATAGCCATCAGACTGCTAAATAGCCATCAGACTGCTAAATATCCATCAGACTGCTAAATAGCCATCAGACTGTTAAATAGCCATCAGTCTGTAAAATAGCCATCAGACTGCTAAATAGCCATCAGACTCCTAAATAGCCATGAGCCTGCTAAATAGCCATCAGACTGCTAAATAGCCATCAGAATGCTAAATATCCATCAGACTGCTAAATACCCATCAGACTGTTAAATAGCCATCAGTCTGTAAAAAAGCCATCAGACTGCTAAATAGCCATCAGACTGCTAAATAGCCATCAGACTGCTAAATAGCCATCAGACTGCTAAATAGCCATCAGAACGCTAAATAGCAATCAGACTGCTAAATAGCCATCAGACTGCTAAATAGCCATCAGAATGCTAAATATCCATCAGACTGCTAAATACCCATCAGACTGTTAAATAGCCATCAGTCTGTAAAAAAGCCATCAGACTGCTAAATAGCCATCAGACTGCTAAATAGCCATCAGACTGCTAAATAGCCATCAGACTGCTAAATAGCCATCAGAACGCTAAATAGCAATCAGACTGCTAAATAGCCATCAGACTGCTAAATAGCCATCAGAACGCTAAATAGCAATCAGACTGCTAAATAGCCATCAGACTGCTAATTAGCCACCAGAATGCTAAATAACCATCAGACTCCTAAATAGCCATGAGACAGCTAAATAGCCATGAGACAGCTAAATAGCCATCAGACAGCTAAATAGCCATCAGACTGCTAAATAGCCATCAGACTGCTAAATATCCATCAGACTGCTAAATAGCCATCAGACTGTTAAATAGCCATCAGTCTGTAAAATAGCCATCAGACTGCTAAATAGCCATCAGCCTGCTAAATAGCAGTGAGACAGCTAAATAGCCATCAGACTGCTAAATAACCATCAGACTCCTAAATAGCCATGAGACTGCTAAATACCCATCATACTGCTAAATAGCCATCAGACTCCTAAATAGCCATCAGACTTTTAAATAGCCATCAGACTGCTAAATAGCCATCAGACTGCTAAATATCCATCAGACTGCTAAATAGCCATCAGACTGTTAAATAGCCATCAGTCTGTAAAATAGCCATCAGACTGCTAAATAGCCATCACTCCTAAATAGCCATGAGCCTGCTAAATAGCCATCAGACTGCTAAATAGCCATCAGAATGCTAAATATCCATCAGACTGCTAAATACCCATCAGACTGTTAAATAGCCATCAGTCTGTAAAAAAGCCATCAGACTGTTAAATAGCCATCAGACTGCTAAATAGCCATCAGACTGCTAAATAGCCATCAGACTGCTAAATAGCCATCAGAACGCTAAATAGCAATCAGACTGCTAAATAGCCATCAGACTGCTAAATAGCCATCAGAACGCTAAATAGCAATCAGACTGCTAAATAGCCATCAGACTGCTAATTAGCCATCAGAATGCTAAATAACCATCAGACTCCTAAATAGCCATGAGACAGCTAAATAGCCATGAGAGAGCTAAATAGCCATCAGACAGCTAAATAGCCATCAGACTGCTAAATATCCATCAGACTGCTAAATAGCCATCAGACTGTTAAATAGCCATCAGTCTGTAAAATAGCCATCAGACTGCTAAATAGCCATCAGCCTGCTAAATAGCAGTGAGACAGCTAAATAGCCATCAGACTGCTAAATAACCATCAGACTCCTAAATAGCCATGAGACTGCTAAATACCCATCATACTGCTAAATAGCCATCAGACTCCTAAATAGCCATCAGACTTTTAAATAGCCATCAGACTGCTAAATAGCCATCAGAACGCTAAATAGCAATCAGGCTGCTAAATAGCCATCAGACTGCTAATTAGCCATCAGAATGCTAAATAGCCGTGAGATAGCTAAAAAAAACATCAGACTGCTAAATAGCCATCAGACTCCTAAATAGCCACGAGACAGCTAAATAGCCATCAGACTGCTAAATAGCCATCAGACTGCTAAATAGCAGTGAGACAGCTAAATAGCCATCAGACTGCTAAATAGCCATCAGACTGCTAAATAGCCATCAGACTGTTAAATAGCCATCAGACTGCTAAATAGCCATCAGAATGTTAAATAGCCATCAGACTCCTAAATAACCGCGAGACAGCTAAATAGCCATCAGACTGCTAAATAGCAATCAGACTGCTAAATAGCCATCAGAACGCTAAATAGCCATCAGACTGCTAAATAGCCATCAGACTGCTAAATAGCCATCAGACTGCTAAATAGCCATCAGAATGCTAAATAACCATCAGACTCCTAAATAGCCATGAGACTGCTAAATAGCCATCAGACTGCTAAATAGCCATCAGAATGCTAAATATCCATCAGACTGCTAAATACCCATCAGAATGTTAAATAGCCATCAGACTCCTAAATAGCCATGAGACTGCTAAAAAGCCATCAGACTGCTAAATAGCCATCAGACTGCTAAATAGCCATCAGACTGCTAAATAGCCATCAGACTGCTAAATAGCCATCAGAATGCTAAATAACCATCAGACTCCTAAATAGCCATGAGACTGCTAAAAAGCCATGAGACTGCTAAAAAGCCATCAGACTGCTAAATACCCATCAGACTCCTAAATAGCCGTGAGACAGCTAAAAAAACATCAGACTGCTAAATAGCCATCAGACTGCTAAATTGACATGAGACAACTAAATAGCCATCAGACTGCTAAATAGCCATCAGACTGATAAATAGCAGTGAGACAGCTAAATAGCCATCAGACTGATAAATAACCATCAGACTCCTAAATAGCCATCAGACTGCTAAATAGCAGTGAGACAGCTAAATAGCCATCAGACTGCTAAATAACCATCAGACTCCTAAATAGCCATGAGACTGCTAAATACCCATCATACTGCTAAATAGCCATCAGACTCCTAAATAGCCATGAGACTGCTAAATACCCATCATACTGCTAAATACCCATCATACTGCTAAATAGCCATCAGACTGCTAAATAGCCATCAGACTGCTAAATAGCCATCAGACTGCTAAATAGCCATCAGACTGCTAAATAGCCATCAGAATGCTAAATAACCATCAGACTGCTAAATAGCCATCAGACTGCTAAATAGCCATCAGACTGCTAAATAGCCGTGAGACAGCTAAATAGCCATCAGACTGCTAAATAGCCACCAGACTGCTAAATAGCCATCAGAACGCTAAATAGCAATCAGACTGCTAAATAGCCATCAGACTGCTAAATAGCCATCAGAACGCTAAATAGCAATCAGACTGCTAAATAGCCATCAGACTGCTAATTAGCCATCAGAATGCTAAATAACCATCAGACTCCTAAATAGCCATGAGACAGCTAAATAGCCATGAGACAGCTAAATAGCCATCAGACAGCTAAATAGCCATCAGACTGCTAAATAGCCATCAGACTGCTAAATATCCATCAGACTGCTAAATAGCCATCAGACTGTTAAATAGCCATCAGTCTGTAAAATAGCCATCAGACTGCTAAATAGCCATCAGCCTGCTAAATAGCAGTGAGACAGCTAAATAGCCAACATACTGCTAAATAGCCATCAGACTCCTAAATAGCCATCAGACTTTTAAATAGCCATCAGACTGCTAAATAGCCATCAGAATGCTAAATAGCCATCAGAATGCTAAATAACCATCAGACTGCTAAATAGCCATCAGACTGCTAAATAGCCATCAGACTGTTAAATAGCCATCAGACTGCTAAATAGCCATCAGAATGTTAAATAGCCATCAGACTCCTAAATAACCGTGAGACAGCTAAATAGCCATCAGACTGCTAAATAGCAATCAGACTGCTAAATAGCCATCAGAACGCTAAATAGCCATCAGACTGCTAAATAGCCATCAGACTGCTAAATAGCCATCAGAACGCTAAATAGCCATCAGACTGCTAATTAGCCATCAGAATGCTAAATAACCATCAGACTCCTAAATAGCCATGAGACAGCTAAATAGCCATGAGACAGCTAAATAGCCATCAGACAGCTAAATAGCCATCAGACTGCTAAATAGCCATCAGACTGCTAAATATCCATCAGACTGCTAAATAGCCATCAGACTGTTAAATAGCCATCAGTCTGTAAAATAGCCATCAGACTGCTAAATAGCCATCAGACTCCTAAATAGCCATGAGCCTGCTAAATAGCCATCAGACTGCTAAATAGCCATCAGAATGCTAAATATCCATCAGACTGCTAAATACCCATCAGACTGTTAAATAGCCATCAGTCTGTAAAAAAGCCATCAGACTGCTAAATAGCCATCAGACTGCTAAATAGCCATCAGACTGCTAAATAGCCATCAGAACGCTAAATAGCAATCAGACTGCTAAATAGCCATCAGACTGCTAAATAGCCATCAGAATGCTAAATATCCATCAGACTGCTAAATACCCATCAGACTGTTAAATAGCCATCAGTCTGTAAAAAAGCCATCAGACTGCTAAATAGCCATCAGACTGCTAAATAGCCATCAGACTGCTAAATAGCCATCAGACTGCTAAATAGCCATCAGAACGCTAAATAGCAATCAGACTGCTAAATAGCCATCAGACTGCTAAATAGCCATCAGAACGCTAAATAGCAATCAGACTGCTAAATAGCCATCAGACTGCTAATTAGCCATCAGAATGCTAAATAACCATCAGACTCCTAAATAGCCATGAGACAGCTAAATAGCCATGAGACAGCTAAATAGCCATCAGACAGCTAAATAGCCATCAGACTGCTAAATAGCCATCAGACTGCTAAATAGCAGTGAGACAGCTAAATAGCCATCAGACTGCTAAATAACCATCAGACTCCTAAATAGCCATGAGACTGCTAAATACCCATCATACTGCTAAATAGCCATCAGACTCCTAAATAGCCATCAGACTTTTAAATAGCCATCAGACTGCTAAATAGCCATCAGACTGCTAAATATCCATCAGACTGCTAAATAGCCATCAGACTGTTAAATAGCCATCAGTCTGTAAAATAGCCATCAGACTGCTAAATAGCCATCACTCCTAAATAGCCATGAGCCTGCTAAATAGCCATCAGACTGCTAAATAGCCATCAGAATGCTAAATATCCATCAGACTGCTAAATAGCCATCAGACTGCTAAATAGCCATCAGAACGCTAAATAGCAATCAGACTGCTAAATAGCCATCAGACAGCTAAATAGCCATGAGAGAGCTAAATAGCCATCAGACAGCTAAATAGCCATCAGACTGCTAAATATCCATCAGACTGCTAAATAGCCATCAGACTGTTAAATAGCCATCAGTCTGTAAAATAGCCATCAGACTGCTAAATAGCCATCAGCCTGCTAAATAGCAGTGAGACAGCTAAATAGCCATCAGACTGCTAAATAACCATCAGACTCCTAAATAGCCATGAGACTGCTAAATACCCATCATACTGCTAAATAGCCATCAGACTCCTAAATAGCCATCAGACTTTTAAATAGCCATCAGACTGCTAAATAGCCATCAGAATGCTAAATAGCCATCAGAATGCTAAATAACCATCAGACTGCTAAATAGCCATCAGACTGCTAAATAGCCATCAGACTGTTAAATAGCCATCAGACTGCTAAATAGCCATCAGAATGTTAAATAGCCATCAGACTCCTAAATAACCGTGAGACAGCTAAATAGCCATCAGACTGCTAAATAGCAATCAGACTGCTAAATAGCCATCAGAACGCTAAATAGCCATCAGACTGCTAAATAGCCATCAGACTGCTAAATAGCCATCAGACTGCTAAATAGCCATCAGAATGCTAAATAGCCATCAGACTGCTAATTAGCCATCAGAATGCTAAATAACCATCAGACTCCTAAATAGCCATGAGACAGCTAAATAGCCATGAGACAGCTAAATAGCCATCAGACAGCTAAATAGCCATCAGACTGCTAAATAGCCATCAGACTGCTAAATATCCATCAGACTGCTAAATAGCCATCAGACTGTTAAATAGCCATCAGTCTGTAAAATAGCCATCAGACTGCTAAATAGCCATCAGACTCCTAAATAGCCATGAGCCTGCTAAATAGCCATCAGACTGCTAAATAGCCATCAGAATGCTAAATATCCATCAGACTGCTAAATACCCATCAGACTGTTAAATAGCCATCAGTCTGTAAAAAAGCCATCAGACTGCTAAATAGCCATCAGACTGCTAAATAGCCATCAGACTGTTAAATAGCCATCAGACTGCTAAATACCCATCAGACTGCTAAATAGCCATCAGACTGCTAAATAGCCATCAGACTGCTAAATAGCCATCAGACTGCTAAATAGCCATCAGACTGCTAAATAACCATCAGACTCCTAAATAGCCATCAGACTGCTAAATAGCCATCAGACTGCTAAATAGCCGTGAGACAGCTAAATAGCCATCAGACTGCTAAATAGCCATCAGACTCCTAAATAGCCGTGAGATAGCTAAAAAAAACATCAGACTGCTAAATATCCATCAGACTCCTAAATAGCCACGAGACAGCTAAATAGCCATCAGACTGCTAAATAGCCATCAGAACGCTAAATAGCAATCAGACTGCTAAATAGCCATCAGACTGCTAAATAGCCATCAGAACGCTAAATAGCAATCAGACTGCTAAATAGCCATCAGACTGCTAATTAGCCATCAGAATGCTAAATAACCATCAGACTCCTAAATAGCCATGAGACAGCTAAATAGCCATGAGACAGCTAAATAGCCATCAGACAGCTAAATAGCCATCAGACTGCTAAATAGCCATCAGACTGCTAAATATCCATCAGACTGCTAAATAGCCATCAGACTGTTAAATAGCCATCAGTCTGTAAAATAGCCATCAGACAGCTAAATAGCCATCAGACTGCTAAATAACCATCAGACTCCTAAATAGCCATGAGACTGCTAAATACCCATCATACTGCTAAATAGCCATCAGACTCCTAAATAGCCATCAGACTTTTAAATAGCCATCAGACTGCTAAATAGCCATCAGACTGCTAAATAGCCATCAGAATGCTAAATAGCCATCAGAATGCTAAATAACCATCAGACTGCTAAATAGCCATCAGACTGCTAAATAGCCATCAGACTGCTAAATAGCCGTGAGACAGCTAAATAGCCATCAGACTGCTAAATAGCCATCAGACTGTTAAATAGCCATCAGACTGCTAAATAGCCATCAGAATGTTAAATAGCCATCAGACTCCTAAATAACCGTGAGACAGCTAAATAGCCATCAGACTGCTAAATAGCAATCAGACTGCTAAATAGCCATCAGAACGCTAAATAGCCATCAGACTGCTAAATAGCCATCAGACTGCTAAATAGCCATCAGAACGCTAAATAGCCATCAGACTGCTAATTAGCCATCAGAATGCTAAATAACCATCAGACTCCTAAATAGCCATGAGACAGCTAAATAGCCATGAGACAGCTAAATAGCCATCAGACAGCTAAATAGCCATCAGACTGCTAAATAGCCATCAGAATGTTAAATAGCCATCAGACTCCTAAATAACCGTGAGACAGCTAAATAGCCATCAGACTGCTAAATAGCAATCAGACTGCTAAATAGCCATCAGAACGCTAAATAGCCATCAGACTGCTAAATAGCCATCAGACTGCTAAATAGCCATCAGAACGCTAAATAGCCATCAGACTGCTAATTAGCCATCAGAATGCTAAATAACCATCAGACTCCTAAATAGCCATGAGACAGCTAAATAGCCATGAGACAGCTAAATAGCCATCAGACAGCTAAATAGCCATCAGACTGCTAAATAGCCATCAGACTGCTAAATATCCATCAGACTGCTAAATAGCCATCAGACTCCTAAATAGCCGTGAGATAGCTAAAAAAAACATCAGACTGCTAAATAGCCATCAGACTCCTAAATAGCCATGAGACTGCTAAATAGCCATCAGACTGCTAAATAGCCATCAGAATGCTAAATATCCATCAGACTGCTAAATACCCATCAGACTGTTAAATAGCCATCAGTCTGTAAAAAAGCCATCAGACTGCTAAATAGCCATCAGACTGCTAAATAGCCATCAGTCTGCTAAATAGCCATCAGACTCCAAAATAGCCGTGAGACAGCTAAATAGCCATCAGACTGCTAAATACCCATCAGACTGCTAAATAGCCATCAGACTGCTAAATAGCCATCAGACTGCTAAATAGCCACCAGACTGCTAAATAACCATCAGACTCCTAAATAGCCATCAGACTGCTAAATAGCCATCAGACTGCTAAATAGCCGTGAGACAGCTAAATAGCCATCAGACTGCTAAATAGCCATCAGACTGTTAAATAGCCATCAGACTGCTAAATAGCCATCAGACTCCTAAATAACCGTGAGACAGCTAAATAGCCATCAGACTGCTAAATAGCAATCAGACTGCTAAATAGCCATCAGAACGCTAAATAGCCATCAGACTGCTAAATATCCATCAGACTGCTAAATAGCCATCAGACTGTTAAATAGCCATCAGTCTGTAAAATAGCCATCAGACTGTTAAATAGCCATCAGTCTGTAAAAAAGCCATCAGACTGCTAAATAGCCATCAGACTGCTAAATAGCCATCAGTCTGCTAAATAGCCATCAGACTCCAAAATAGCCGTGAGACAGCTAAATAGCCATCAGACTGCTAAATACCCATCAGACTGCTAAATAGCCATCAGACTGCTAAATAGCCATCAGACTGCTAAATAGCCACCAGACTGCTAAATAGCCGTGAGACAGCTAAATAGCCATCAGACTGCTAAATAGCCATCAGACTGTTAAATAGCCATCAGACTGCTAAATAGCCATCAGACTCCTAAATAACCGTGAGACAGCTAAATAGCCATCAGACTGCTAAATAGCCATCAGACTGCTAAATAGCCATCAGAACGCTAAATAGCCATCAGACTGCTAAATATCCATCAGACTGCTAAATAGCCATCAGACTGTTAAATAGCCATCAGTCTGTAAAATAGCCATCAGACTGCTAAATAGCCATCAGACTCCTAAATAGCCGTGAGATAGCTAAAAAAACATCAGACTGCTAAATATCCATCAGACTCCTAAATAGCCACGAGACAGCTAAATAGCCATCAGACTGCTAAATAGCCATCAGAACGCTAAATAGCAATCAGACTGCTAAATATCCATCAGACTCCTAAATAGCCACGAGACAGCTAAATAGCCATCAGACTGCTAAATAGCCATCAGAACGCTAAATAGCAATCAGACTGCTAAATAGCCATCAGACTGCTAAATAGCCATCAGACTGCTAAATATCCATCAGACTGCTAAATAGCCATCAGAACGCTAAATAGCCATCAGACTGCTAAATAGCCATCAGACTGCTAAATAGCCATCAGACTGCTAAATAGCCATCAGAATGCTAAATAACCATCAGACTCCTAAATAGCCATGAGACTGCTAAATAGCCATCAGACTGCTAAATAGCCATCAGAATGCTAAATAACCATCAGACTCCTAAATAGCCATCAGACTGCTAAATAGCCATCAGAAT
Organism: Salvelinus alpinus; assembly: GCF_045679555.1. Classification (NCBI taxonomy): domain Eukaryota; kingdom Metazoa; phylum Chordata; class Actinopteri; order Salmoniformes; family Salmonidae; genus Salvelinus; species Salvelinus alpinus. The sequence continues at coordinate 6,911,023 of NC_092090.1, read as the reverse complement.
GCTAAATAACCATCAGACTCCTAAATAGCCATGAGACAGCTAAATAGCCATCAGACTGCTAAATAGCAATCAGACTGCTAAATAGCCATCAGAACGCTAAATAGCCATCAGACTGCTAAATAGCCATCAGACTGCTAAATAGCCATCAGAACGCTAAATAGCCATCAGACTGCTAATTAGCCATCAGAATGCTAAATAACCATCAGACTCCTAAATAGCCATGAGACAGCTAAATAGCCATGAGACAGCTAAATAGCCATCAGACAGCTAAATAGCCATCAGACTGCTAAATAGCCATCAGACTGCTAAATATCCATCAGACTGCTAAATAGCCATCAGACTGTTAAATAGCCATCAGTCTGTAAAATAGCCATCAGACTGCTAAATAGCCATCAGACTCCTAAATAGCCATGAGCCTGCTAAATAGCCATCAGACTGCTAAATAGCCATCAGAATGCTAAATATCCATCAGACTGTTAAATAGCCATCAGACTGCTAAATAGCCATCAGACTCCAAAATAGCCGTGAGACAGCTAAATAGCCATCAGACTGCTAAATACCCATCAGACTGCTAAATAGCCATCACTGCTAAATAGCCATCAGACTGCTAAATAGCCATCAGACTGCTAAATAGCCATCAGACTGCTAAATAACCATCAGACTCCTAAATAGCCATCAGACTGCTAAATAGCCATCAGACTGCTAAATAGCCGTGAGACAGCTAAATAGCCATCAGACTGCTAAATAGCCATCAGACTCCTAAATAGCCGTGAGATAGCTAAAAAAACATCAGACTGCTAAATATCCATCAGACTCCTAAATAGCCACGAGACAGCTAAATAGCCATCAGACTGCTAAATAGCCATCAGAACGCTAAATAGCAATCAGACTGCTAAATAGCCATCAGACTGCTAAATAGCCATCAGAACGCTAAATAGCAATCAGACTGCTAAATAGCCATCAGACTGCTAATTAGCCATCAGAATGCTAAATAACCATCAGACTCCTAAATAGCCATGAGACAGCTAAATAGCCATGAGACAGCTAAATAGCCATCAGACAGCTAAATAGCCATCAGACTGCTAAATAGCCATCAGACTGCTAAATATCCATCAGACTGCTAAATAGCCATCAGACTGTTAAATAGCCATCAGTCTGTAAAATAGCCATCAGACAGCTAAATAGCCATCAGACTGCTAAATAACCATCAGACTCCTAAATAGCCATGAGACTGCTAAATACCCATCATACTGCTAAATAGCCATCAGACTCCTAAATAGCCATCAGACTTTTAAATAGCCATCAGACTGCTAAATAGCCATCAGACTGCTAAATAGCCATCAGAATGCTAAATAGCCATCAGAATGCTAAATAGCCATCAGACTGCTAAATAGCCATCAGAATGTTAAATAGCCATCAGACTCCTAAATAACCGTGAGACAGCTAAATAGCCATCAGACTGCTAAATAGCAATCAGACTGCTAAATAGCCATCAGAACACTAAATAGCCATCAGACTGCTAAATAGCCATCAGACTGCTAAATAGCCATCAGAACGCTAAATAGCCATCAGACTGCTAATTAGCCATCAGAATGCTAAATAACCATCAGACTCCTAAATAGCCATGAGACAGCTAAATAGCCATGAGACAGCTAAATAGCCATCAGACAGCTAAATAGCCATCAGACTGCTAAATAGCCATCAGACTGCTAAATATCCATCAGACTGCTAAATAGCCATCAGACTGTTAAATAGCCATCAGTCTGTAAAATAGCCATCAGACTGCTAAATAGCCATCAGACTCCTAAATAGCCGTGAGATAGCTAAAAAAACATCAGACTGCTAAATAGCCATCAGACTCCTAAATAGCCATGAGACTGCTAAATAGCCATCAGACTGCTAAATAGCCATCAGAATGCTAAATATCCATCAGACTGCTAAATACCCATCAGACTGTTAAATAGCCATCAGTCTGTAAAAAAGCCATCAGACTGCTAAATAGCCATCAGACTGCTAAATAGCCATCAGTCTGCTAAATAGCCATCAGACTCCAAAATAGCCGTGAGACAGCTAAATAGCCATCAGACTGCTAAATACCCATCAGACTGCTAAATAGCCATCAGACTGCTAAATAGCCATCAGACTGCTAAATAACCATCAGACTCCTAAATAGCCATCAGACTGCTAAATAGCCATCAGACTGCTAAATAGCCGTGAGACAGCTAAATAGCCATCAGACTGCTAAATAGCCATCAGACTGTTAAATAGCCATCAGTCTGTAAAATAGCCATCAGACTGCTAAATAGCCATCAGACTGTTAAATAGCCATCAGTCTGTAAAATAGCCATCAGACTGCTAAATAGCCATCAGACTCCTAAATAGCCATGAGACTGCTAAATAGCCATCAGACTGCTAAATAGCCATCAGAATGCTAAATATCCATCAGACTGCTAAATACCCATCAGACTGTTAAATAGCCATCAGTCTGTAAAAAAGCCATCAGACTGCTAAATAGCCATCAGACTGCTAAATAGCCATCAGTCTGCTAAATAGCCATCAGACTCCAAAATAGCCGTGAGACAGCTAAATAGCCATCAGACTGCTAAATACCCATCAGACTGCTAAATAGCCATCAGACTGCTAAATAGCCATCAGACTGCTAAATAGCCACCAGACTGCTAAATAACCATCAGACTCCTAAATAGCCATCAGACTGCTAAATAGCCATCAGACTGCTAAATAGCCGTGAGACAGCTAAATAGCCATCAGACTGCTAAATAGCCATCAGACTGTTAAATAGCCATCAGACTGCTAAATAGCCATCAGACTCCTAAATAACCGTGAGACAGCTAAATAGCCATCAGACTGCTAAATAGCAATCAGACTGCTAAATAGCCATCAGAACGCTAAATAGCCATCAGACTGCTAAATAGCCATCAGACTCCTAAATAGCCGTGAGATAGCTAAAAAAACATCAGACTGCTAAATAGCCATCAGACTCCTAAATAGCCATGAGACTGCTAAATAGCCATCAGACTGCTAAATAGCCATCAGAATGCTAAATATCCATCAGACTGCTAAATACCCATCAGACTGTTAAATAGCCATCAGTCTGTAAAAAAGCCATGAGACTGCTAAATACCCATCATACTGCTAAATAGCCATCAGACTCCTAAATAGCCATCAGACTTTTAAATAGCCATCAGACTGCTAAATAGCCATCAGATTGCTAAATAGCCATCAGAATGCTAAATAGCCATCAGAATGCTAAATAGCCATCAGACTGCTAAATAGCCATCAGAATGTTAAATAGCCATCAGACTCCTAAATAACCGTGAGACAGCTAAATAGCCATCAGACTGCTAAATAGCAATCAGACTGCTAAATAGCCATCAGAACGCTAAATAGCCATCAGACTGCTAAATAGCCATCAGACTGCTAAATAGCCATCAGAACGCTAAATAGCCATCAGACTGCTAATTAGCCATCAGAATGCTAAATAACCATCAGACAGCTAAATAGCCATCAGACTGCTAAATAGCCATCAGACTGCTAAATATCCATCAGACTGCTAAATAGCCATCAGACTGTTAAATAGCCATCAGTCTGTAAAATAGCCATCAGACTGCTAAATAGCCATCAGACTCCTAAATAGCCGTGAGATAGCTAAAAAAACATCAGACTGCTAAATAGCCATCAGACTCCTAAATAGCCATGAGACTGCTAAATAGCCATCAGACTGCTAAATAGCCATCAGAATGCTAAATATCCATCAGACTGCTAAATACCCATCAGACTGTTAAATAGCCATCAGTCTGTAAAAAAGCCATCAGACTGCTAAATAGCCATCAGACTGCTAAATAGCCATCAGTCTGCTAAATAGCCATCAGACTCCAAAATAGCCGTGAGACAGCTAAATAGCCATCAGACTGCTAAATACCCATCAGACTGCTAAATAGCCATCAGACTGCTAAATAGCCATCAGACTGCTAAATAGCCACCAGACTGCTAAATAACCATCAGACTCCTAAATAGCCATCAGACTGCTAAATAGCCATCAGACTGCTAAATAGCCGTGAGACAGCTAAATAGCCATCAGACTGCTAAATAGCCATCAGACTGTTAAATAGCCATCAGTCTGTAAAATAGCCATCAGACTGCTAAATAGCCATCAGACTGTTAAATAGCCATCAGTCTGTAAAATAGCCATCAGACTGCTAAATAGCCATCAGACTCCTAAATAGCCATGAGACTGCTAAATAGCCATCAGACTGCTAAATAGCCATCAGAATGCTAAATATCCATCAGACTGCTAAATACCCATCAGACTGTTAAATAGCCATCAGTCTGTAAAAAAGCCATCAGACTGCTAAATAGCCATCAGACTGCTAAATAGCCATCAGTCTGCTAAATAGCCATCAGACTCCAAAATAGCCGTGAGACAGCTAAATAGCCATCAGACTGCTAAATACCCATCAGACTGCTAAATAGCCATCAGACTGCTAAATAGCCATCAGACTGCTAAATAGCCACCAGACTGCTAAATAACCATCAGACTCCTAAATAGCCATCAGACTGCTAAATAGCCATCAGACTGCTAAATAGCCGTGAGACAGCTAAATAGCCATCAGACTGCTAAATAGCCATCAGACTGTTAAATAGCCATCAGACTGCTAAATAGCCATCAGACTCCTAAATAACCGTGAGACAGCTAAATAGCCATCAGACTGCTAAATAGCAATCAGACTGCTAAATAGCCATCAGAACGCTAAATAGCCATCAGACTGCTAAATAGCCATCAGACTCCTAAATAGCCGTGAGATAGCTAAAAAAACATCAGACTGCTAAATAGCCATCAGACTCCTAAATAGCCATGAGACTGCTAAATAGCCATCAGACTGCTAAATAGCCATCAGAATGCTAAATATCCATCAGACTGCTAAATACCCATCAGACTGTTAAATAGCCATCAGTCTGTAAAAAAGCCATCAGACTGCTAAATAGCCATCAGACTGCTAAATAGCCATCAGTCTGCTAAATAGCCATCAGACACCAAAATAGCCGTGAGACAGCTAAATAGCCATCAGACTGCTAAATACCCATCAGACTGCTAAATAGCCATCAGACTGCTAAATAGCCATCAGACTGCTAAATAGCCACCAGACTGCTAAATAACCATCAGACTCCTAAATAGCCATCAGACTGCTAAATAGCCATCAGACTGCTAAATAGCCGTGAGACAGCTAAATAGCCATCAGACTGCTAAATAGCCATCAGACTGTTAAATAGCCATCAGACTGCTAAATAGCCATCAGACTCCTAAATAACCGTGAGACAGCTAAATAGCCATCAGACTGCTAAATAGCAATCAGACTGCTAAATAGCCATCAGAACGCTAAATAGCCATCAGACTGCTAAATATCCATCAGACTGCTAAATAGCCATCAGACTGTTAAATAGCCATCAGTCTGTAAAATAGCCATCAGACTGTTAAATAGCCATCAGTCTGTAAAAAAGCCATCAGACTGCTAAATAGCCATCAGACTGCTAAATAGCCATCAGTCTGCTAAATAGCCATCAGACTCCAAAATAGCCGTGAGACAGCTAAATAGCCATCAGACTGCTAACTACCCATCAGACTGCTAAATAGCCATCAGACTGCTAAATAGCCATCAGACTGCTAAATAGCCGTGAGACAGCTAAATAGCCATCAGACTGCTAAATAGCCATCAGACTGTTAAATAGCCATCAGACTGCTAAATAGCCATCAGACTCCTAAATAACCATGAGACAGCTAAATAGCCATCAGACTGCTAAATAGCAATCAGACTGCTAAATAGCCATCAGAACGCTAAATAGCCATCAGACTGCTAAATATCCATCAGACTGCTAAATAGCCATCAGACTGTTAAATAGCCATCAGTCTGTAAAATAGCCATCAGACTGCTAAATAGCCATCAGACTCCTAAATAGCCGTGAGATAGCTAAAAAAACATCAGACTGCTAAATATCCATCAGACTCCTAAATAGCCACGAGACAGCTAAATAGCCATCAGACTGCTAAATAGCCATCAGAACGCTAAATAGCAATCAGACTGCTAAATATCCATCAGACTCCTAAATAGCCACGAGACAGCTAAATAGCCATCAGACTGCTAAATAGCCATCAGAACGCTAAATAGCAATCAGACTGCTAAATAGCCATCAGACTGCTAAATAGCCATCAGACTGCTAAATATCCATCAGACTGCTAAATAGCCATCAGAACGCTAAATAGCCATCAGACTGCTAAATAGCCATCAGACTGCTAAATAGCCATCAGACTGCTAAATAGCCATCAGAATGCTAAATAACCATCAGACTCCTAAATAGCCATGAGACTGCTAAATAGCCATCAGACTGCTAAATAGCCATCAGAATGCTAAATAACCATCAGACTCCTAAATAGCCATGAGACAGCTAAATAGCCATCAGACTGCTAAATAGCCATCAGAACGCTAAATAGCCATCAGACTGCTAAATAGCCATCAGACTGCTAAATAGTCATCAGAACGCTAAATAGCCATCAGACTGCTAATTAGCCATCAGAATGCTAAATAACCATCAGACTCCTAAATAGCCATGAGACAGCTAAATAGCCATGAGACAGCTAAATAGCCATCAGACAGCTAAATAGCCATCAGACTGCTAAATAGCCATCAGACTGCTAAATATCCATCAGACTGCTAAATACCCATCAGACTGTTAAATAGCCATCAGTCTGTAAAAAAGCCATCAGACTGCTAAATAGCCATCAGACTGCTAAATAGCCATCAGTCTGCTAAATAGCCATCAGACTCCAAAATAGCCGTGAGACAGCTAAATAGCCATCAGACTGCTAACTACCCATCAGACTGCTAAATAGCCACCAGACTGCTAAATAGCCATCAGACTGCTAAATAGCCACCAGACTGCTAAATAACCATCAGACTCCTAAATAGCCATCAGACTGCTAAATAGCCATCAGACTGCTAAATAGCCGTGAGACAGCTAAATAGCCATCAGACTGCTAAATAGCCATCAGACTGTTAAATAGCCATCAGACTGCTAAATAGCCATCAGACTCCTAAATAACCGTGAGACAGCTAAATAGCCATCAGACTGCTAAATAGCAATCAGACTGCTAAATAGCCATCAGAACGCTAAATAGCCATCAGACTGCTAAATATCCATCAGACTGCTAAATAGCCATCAGACTGTTAAATAGCCATCAGTCTGTAAAATAGCCATCAGACTGCTAAATAGCCATCAGACTCCTAAATAGCCGTGAGATAGCTAAAAAAACATCAGACTGCTAAATATCCATCAGACTCCTAAATAGCCACGAGACAGCTAAATAGCCATCAGACTGCTAAATAGCCATCAGAACGCTAAATAGCAATCAGACTGCTAAATATCCATCAGACTCCTAAATAGCCACGAGACAGCTAAATAGCCATCAGACTGCTAAATAGCCATCAGAACGCTAAATAGCAATCAGACTGCTAAATAGCCATCAGACTGCTAAATAGCCATCAGACTGCTAAATATCCATCAGACTGCTAAATAGCCATCAGAACGCTAAATAGCCATCAGACTGCTAAATAGCCATCAGACTGCTAAATAGCCATCAGACTGCTAAATAGCCATCAGAATGCTAAATAACCATAAGACTCCTAAATAGCCATGAGACTGCTAAATAGCCATCAGACTGCTAAATAGCCATCAGAATGCTAAATAACCATCAGACTCCTAAATAGCCATGAGACAGCTAAATAGCCATCAGACTGCTAAATAGCCATCAGAACGCTAAATAGCCATCAGACTGCTAAATAGCCATCAGACTGCTAAATAGTCATCAGAACGCTAAATAGCCATCAGACTGCTAATTAGCCATCAGAATGCTAAATAACCATCAGACTCCTAAATAGCCATGAGACAGCTAAATAGCCATGAGACAGCTAAATAGCCATCAGACAGCTAAATAGCCATCAGACTGCTAAATAGCCATCAGACTGCTAAATATCCATCAGACTGCTAAATACCCATCAGACTGTTAAATAGCCATCAGTCTGTAAAAAAGCCATCAGACTGCTAAATAGCCATCAGACTGCTAAATAGCCATCAGTCTGCTAAATAGCCATCAGACTCCAAAATAGCCGTGAGACAGCTAAATAGCCATCAGACTGCTAAATACCCATCAGACTGCTAAATAGCCATCAGACTGCTAAATAGCCATCAGACTGCTAAATAGCCACCAGACTGCTAAATAACCATCAGACTCCTAAATAGCCATCAGACTGCTAAATAGCCATCAGACTGCTAAATAGCCGTGAGACAGCTAAATAGCCATCAGACTGCTAAATAGCCATCAGACTGTTAAATAGCCATCAGACTGCTAAATAGCCATCAGACTCCTAAATAACCGTGAGACAGCTAAATAGCCATCAGACTGCTAAATAGCAATCAGACTGCTAAATAGCCATCAGAACGCTAAATAGCCATCAGACTGCTAAATATCCATCAGACTGCTAAATAGCCATCAGACTGTTAAATAGCCATCAGTCTGTAAAATAGCCATCAGACTGCTAAATAGCCATCAGACTCCTAAATAGCCGTGAGATAGCTAAAAAAACATCAGACTGCTAAATATCCATCAGACTCCTAAATAGCCACGAGACAGCTAAATAGCCATCAGACTGCTAAATAGCCATCAGAACGCTAAATAGCAATCAGACTGCTAAATATCCATCAGACTCCTAAATAGCCACGAGACAGCTAAATAGCCATCAGACTGCTAAATAGCCATCAGAACGCTAAATAGCAATCAGACTGCTAAATAGCCATCAGACTGCTAAATAGCCATCAGACTGCTAAATATCCATCAGACTGCTAAATAGCCATCAGAACGCTAAATAGCCATCAGACTGCTAAATAGCCATCAGACTGCTAAATAGCCATCAGACTGCTAAATAGCCATCAGAATGCTAAATAACCATCAGACTCCTAAATAGCCATGAGACTGCTAAATAGCCATCAGACTGCTAAATAGCAATCAGACTGCTAAATAGCCATCAGAACGCTAAATAGCCATCAGACTGCTAAATAGCCATCAGACTGCTAAATAGCCATCAGAACGCTAAATAGCCATCAGACTGCTAATTAGCCATCAGAATGCTAAATAACCATCAGACTCCTAAATAGCCATGAGACAGCTAAATAGCCATGAGACAGCTAAATAGCCATGAGACAGCTAAATAGCCATGAGACAGCTAAATAGCCATCAGACAGCTAAATAGCCATCAGACTGCTAAATAGCCATCAGACTGCTAAATATCCATCAGACTGCTAAATAGCCATCAGACTGTTAAATAGCCATCAGTCTGTAAAATAGCCATCAGACTGCTAAATAGCCATCAGACTCCTAAATAGCCATGAGCCTGCTAAATAGCCATCAGACTGCTAAATAGCCATCAGAATGCTAAATATCCATCAGACTGTTAAATAGCCATCAGACTGCTAAATAGCCATCAGTCTGCTAAATAGCCATCAGACTGCTAAATAGCCATCAGACTGTTAAATAGCCATCAGTCTGTAAAAAAGCCATCAGACTGCTAAATAGCCATCAGACTGCTAAATAGCCATCAGACTGCTAAATAGCCATCAGACTGCTAAATAGCCATCAGACTGCTAAATAGCCATCAGACTGCTAAATAGCCATCAGACTGCTAAATAACCATCAGACTCCTAAATAGCCATCAGACTGCTAAATAGCCATCAGACTGCTAAATAGCCATGAGACAGCTAAATAGCCATCAGACTGCTAAATAGCCATCAGACTGTTAAAAAGCCATCAGACTGCTAAATAGCCATCAGACTCCTAAATAACCGTGAGACAGCTAAATAGCCATCAGACTGCTAAATAGCAATCAGACTGCTAAATAGCCATCAGAACGCTAAATAGCCATCAGACTGCTAAATAGCCATCAGACTGTTAAATAGCCATCAGTCTGTAAAATAGCCATCAGACTGCTAAATAGCCATCAGACTCCTAAATAGCCGTGAGATAGCCCAAAAAAACATCAGACTGCTAAATATCCATCAGACTCCTAAATAGCCACGAGACAGCTAAATAGCCATCAGACTGCTAAATAGCCATCAGAACGCTAAATAGCAATCAGACTGCTAAATAGCCATCAGACTGCTAAATAGCCATCAGAACGCTAAATAGCAATCAGACTGCTAAATAGCCATCAGACTGCTAATTAGCCATCAGAATGCTAAATAACCATCAGACTCCTAAATAGCCATGAGACAGCTAAATAGCCATGAGACAGCTAAATAGCCATCAGACAGCTAAATAGCCATCAGACTGCTACATAGCCATCAGACTGCTAAATATCCATCAGACTGCTAAATAGCCATCAGACTGTTAAATAGCCATCAGTCTGTAAAATAGCCATCAGACTGCTAAATAGCCATCAGCCTGCTAAATAGCAGTGAGACAGCTAAATAGCCATCAGACTGCTAAATAACCATCAGACTCCTAAATAGCCATCAGACTTTTAAATAGCCATCAGACTGCTAAATAGCCATCAGACTGCTAAATAGCCATCAGAATGCTAAATAGCCATCAGAATGCTAAATAACCATCAGACTGCTAAATAGCCATCAGACTGCTAAATAGCCATCAGACTGCTAAATAGCCGTGAGACAGCTAAATAGCCATCAGACTGCTAAATAGCCATCAGACTGTTAAATAGCCATCAGACTGCTAAATAGCCATCAGAATGTTAAATAGCCATCAGACTCCTAAATAACCGTGAGACAGCTAAATAGCCATCAGACTGCTAAATAGCCATCAGAATGCTAAATATCCATCAGACTGTTAAATAGCCATCAGACTGCTAAATAGCCATCAGTCTGCTAAATAGCCATCAGACTGCTAAATAGCCATCAGACTGTTAAATAGCCATCAGTCTGTAAAAAAGCCATCAGACTGCTAAATAGCCATCAGACTGCTAAATAGCCATCAGACTGTTAAATAGCCATCAGACTGCTAAATAGCCATCAGTCTGCTAAATAGCCATCAGACTCCAAAATAGCCGTGAGACAGCTAAATAGCCATCAGACTGCTAAATACCCACCAGACTGCTAAATAGCCATCAGACTGCTAAATAGCCATCAGACTGCTAAATAGCCATCAGACTGCTAAATAACCATCAGACTCCTAAATAGCCATCAGACTGCTAAATAGCCATCAGACTGCTAAATAGCCATCAGACTGTTAAATAGCCATCAGACTGCTAAATAGCCATCAGACTGCTAAAGAGCCATCAGACTCCTAAATAGCCGTGAGACAGCTAAATAGCCATCAGACTGCTAAATAGCCATCAGACTGCTAAATAGCCATCAGACTGTTAAATAGCCATCAGTCTGTAAAATAGCCATCAGACTGCTAAATAGCCATCAGACTCCTAAATAGCCGTGAGATAGCTAAAAAAACATCAGACTGCTAAATATCCATCAGACTCCTAAATAGCCACGAGACAGCTAAATAGCCATCAGACTGCTAAATAGCCATCAGAACGCTAAATAGCAATCAGACTGCTAAATAGCCATCAGACTGCTAAATAGCCATCAGACTGCTAAATATAAATCAGACTGCTAAATAGCCATCAGAACGCTAAATAGCCATCAGACTGCTAAATAGCCATCAGACTGCTAAATAGCCATCAGACTGCTAAATAGCCATCAGAATGCTAAATAACCATCAGACTCCTAAATAGCCATGAGACTGCTAAATAGCCATCAGACTGCTAAATAGCCATCAGAATGCTAAATAACCATCAGACTCCTAAATAGCCATGAGACAGCTAAATAGCCATCAGACTGCTAAATAGCCATCAGAACGCTAAATAGCCATCAGACTGCTAAATAGCCATCAGACTGCTAAATAGTCATCAGAACGCTAAATAGCCATCAGACTGCTAATTAGCCATCAGAATGCTAAATAACCATCAGACTCCTAAATAGCCATGAGACAGCTAAATAGCCATGAGACAGCTAAATAGCCATCAGACAGCTAAATAGCCATCAGACTGCTAAATAGCCATCAGACTGCTAAATATCCATCAGACTGCTAAATACCCATCAGACTGTTAAATAGCCATCAGTCTGTAAAAAAGCCATCAGACTGCTAAATAGCCATCAGACTGCTAAATAGCCATCAGTCTGCTAAATAGCCATCAGACTCCAAAATAGCCGTGAGACAGCTAAATAGCCATCAGACTGCTAAATACCCATCAGACTGCTAAATAGCCATCAGACTGCTAAATAGCCATCAGACTGCTAAATAGCCACCAGACTGCTAAATAACCATCAGACTCCTAAATAGCCATCAGACTGCTAAATAGCCATCAGACTGCTAAATAGCCGTGAGACAGCTAAATAGCCATCAGACTGCTAAATAGCCATCAGACTGTTAAATAGCCATCAGACTGCTAAATAGCCATCAGACTCCTAAATAACCGTGAGACAGCTAAATAGCCATCAGACTGCTAAATAGCAATCAGACTGCTAAATAGCCATCAGAACGCTAAATAGCCATCAGACTGCTAAATATCCATCAGACTGCTAAATAGCCATCAGACTGTTAAATAGCCATCAGTCTGTAAAATAGCCATCAGACTGCTAAATAGCCATCAGACTCCTAAATAGCCGTGAGATAGCTAAAAAAACATCAGACTGCTAAATATCCATCAGACTCCTAAATAGCCACGAGACAGCTAAATAGCCATCAGACTGCTAAATAGCCATCAGAACGCTAAATAGCAATCAGACTGCTAAATATCCATCAGACTCCTAAATAGCCACGAGACAGCTAAATAGCCATCAGACTGCTAAATAGCCATCAGAACGCTAAATAGCAATCAGACTGCTAAATAGCCATCAGACTGCTAAATAGCCATCAGACTGCTAAATATCCATCAGACTGCTAAATAGCCATCAGAACGCTAAATAGCCATCAGACTGCTAAATAGCCATCAGACTGCTAAATAGCCATCAGACTGCTAAATAGCCATCAGAATGCTAAATAACCATCAGACTCCTAAATAGCCATGAGACTGCTAAATAGCCATCAGACTGCTAAATAGCCATCAGAATGCTAAATAACCATCAGACTCCTAAATAGCCATGAGACAGCTAAATAGCCATCAGACTGCTAAATAGCAATCAGACTGCTAAATAGCCATCAGAACGCTAAATAGCCATCAGACTGCTAAATAGCCATCAGACTGCTAAATAGCCATCAGAACGCTAAATAGCCATCAGACTGCTAATTAGCCATCAGAATGCTAAATAACCATCAGACTCCTAAATAGCCATGAGACAGCTAAATAGCCATGAGACAGCTAAATAGCCATCAGACAGCTAAATAGCCATCAGACTGCTAAATAGCCATCAGACTGCTAAATATCCATCAGACTGCTAAATAGCCATCAGACTGTTAAATAGCCATCAGTCTGTAAAATAGCCATCAGACTGCTAAATAGCCATCAGACTCCTAAATAGCCATGAGCCTGCTAAATAGCCATCAGTCTGCTAAATAGCCATCAGACTGCTAAATAGCCATCAGACTGTTAAATAGCCATCAGTCTGTAAAAAAGCCATCAGACTGCTAAATAGCCATCAGACTGCTAAATAGCCATCAGACTGCTAAATAGCCATCAGACTGCTAAATAGCCATCAGACTGCTAAATAGCCATCAGACTGCTAAATAACCATCAGACTCCTAAATAGCCATCAGACTGCTAAATAGCCATCAGACTGCTAAATAGCCATGAGACAGCTAAATAGCCATCAGACTGCTAAATAGCCATCAGACTGTTAAAAAGCCATCAGACTGCTAAATAGCCATCAGACTCCTAAATAACCGTGAGACAGCTAAATAGCCATCAGACTGCTAAATAGCAATCAGACTGCTAAATAGCCATCAGAACGCTAAATAGCCATCAGACTGCTAAATAGCCATCAGACTGTTAAATAGCCATCAGTCTGTAAAATAGCCATCAGACTGCTAAATAGCCATCAGACTCCTAAATAGCCGTGAGATAGCCCAAAAAAACATCAGACTGCTAAATATCCATCAGACTCCTAAATAGCCACGAGACAGCTAAATAGCCATCAGACTGCTAAATAGCCATCAGAACGCTAAATAGCAATCAGACTGCTAAATAGCCATCAGACTGCTAAATAGCCATCAGAACGCTAAATAGCAATCAGACTGCTAAATAGCCATCAGACTGCTAATTAGCCATCAGAATGCTAAATAACCATCAGACTCCTAAATAGCCATGAGACAACTAAATAGCCATGAGACAGCTAAATAGCCATCAGACAGCTAAATAGCCATCAGACTGCTACATAGCCATCAGACTGCTAAATATCCATCAGACTGCTAAATAGCCATCAGACTGTTAAATAGCCATCAGTCTGTAAAATAGCCATCAGACTGCTAAATAGCCATCAGCCTGCTAAATAGCAGTGAGACAGCTAAATAGCCATCAGACTGCTAAATAACCATCAGACTCCTAAATAGCCATCAGACTTTTAAATAGCCATCAGACTGCTAAATAGCCATCAGACTGCTAAATAGCCATCAGAATGCTAAATAGCCATCAGAATGCTAAATAACCATCAGACTGCTAAATAGCCATCAGACTGCTAAATAGCCATCAGACTGCTAAATAGCCGTGAGACAGCTAAATAGCCATCAGACTGCTAAATAGCCATCAGACTGTTAAATAGCCATCAGACTGCTAAATAGCCATCAGAATGTTAAATAGCCATCAGACTCCTAAATAACCGTGAGACAGCTAAATAGCCATCAGACTGCTAAATAGCCATCAGAATGCTAAATATCCATCAGACTGTTAAATAGCCATCAGACTGCTAAATAGCCATCAGTCTGCTAAATAGCCATCAGACTGCTAAATAGCCATCAGACTGTTAAATAGCCATCAGTCTGTAAAAAAGCCATCAGACTGCTAAATAGCCATCAGACTGCTAAATAGCCATCAGACTGTTAAATAGCCATCAGACTGCTAAATAGCCATCAGTCTGCTAAATAGCCATCAGACTCCAAAATAGCCGTGAGACAGCTAAATAGCCATCAGACTGCTAAATACCCACCAGACTGCTAAATAGCCATCAGACTGCTAAATAGCCATCAGACTGCTAAATAGCCATCAGACTGCTAAATAACCATCAGACTCCTAAATAGCCATCAGACTGCTAAATAGCCATCAGACTGCTAAATAGCCATGAGACAGCTAAATAGCCATCAGACTGCTAAATAGCCATCAGACTGTTAAATAGCCATCAGACTGCTAAATAGCCATCAGACTCCTAAATAACCGTGAGACAGCTAAATAGCCATCAGACTGCTAAATAGCAATCAGACTGCTAAATAGCCATCAGAACGCTAAATAGCCATCAGACTGCTAAATAGCCATCAGACTGTTAAATAGCCATCAGTCTGTAAAATAGCCATCAGACTGCTAAATAGTCATCAGACTCCTAAATAGCCGTGAGATAGCTAAAAAAACATCAGACTGCTAAATATCCATCAGACTCCTAAATAGCCACGAGACAGCTAATTAGCCATCAGAATGCTAAATAACCATCAGACTCCTAAATAGCCATGAGACAGCTAAATAGCCATGAGACAGCTAAATAGCCATCAGACAGCTAAATAGCCATCAGACTGCTAAATAGCCATCAGACTGCTAAATATCCATCAGACTGCTAAATAGCCATCAGACTGTTAAATAGCCATCAGTCTGTAAAATAGCCATCAGACTGCTAAATAGCCATCAGCCTGCTAAATAGCAGTGAGACAGCTAAATAGCCATCAGACTGCTAAATAACCATCAGACTCCTAAATAGCCATCAGACTTTTAAATAGCCATCAGACTGCTAAATAGCCATCAGACTGCTAAATAGCCATCAGAATGCTAAATAGCCATCAGAATGCTAAATAACCATCAGACTGCTAAATAGCCATCAGACTGCTAAATAGCCATCAGACTGCTAAATAGCCGTGAGACAGCTAAATAGCCATCAGACTGCTAAATAGCCATCAGACTGTTAAATAGCCATCAGACTGCTAAATAGCCATCAGAATGTTAAATAGCCATCAGACTCCTAAATAACCGTGAGACAGCTAAATAGCCATCAGACTGCTAAATAGCCATCAGAATGCTAAATATCCATCAGACTGTTAAATAGCCATCAGACTGCTAAATAGCCATCAGTCTGCTAAATAGCCATCAGACTGCTAAATAGCCATCAGACTGTTAAATAGCCATCAGTCTGTAAAAAAGCCATCAGACTGCTAAATAGCCATCAGACTGCTAAATAGCCATCAGACTGTTAAATAGCCATCAGACTGCTAAATAGCCATCAGTCTGCTAAATAGCCATCAGACTCCAAAATAGCCGTGAGACAGCTAAATAGCCATCAGACTGCTAAATACCCACCAGACTGCTAAATAGCCATCAGACTGCTAAATAGCCATCAGACTGCTAAATAGCCATCAGACTGCTAAATAACCATCAGACTCCTAAATAGCCATCAGACTGCTAAATAGCCATCAGACTGCTAAATAGCCATGAGACAGCTAAATAGCCATCAGACTGCTAAATAGCCATCAGACTGTTAAATAGCCATCAGACTGCTAAATAGCCATCAGACTCCTAAATAACCGTGAGACAGCTAAATAGCCATCAGACTGCTAAATAGCAATCAGACTGCTAAATAGCCATCAGAACGCTAAATAGCCATCAGACTGCTAAATAGCCATCAGACTGTTAAATAGCCATCAGTCTGTAAAATAGCCATCAGACTGCTAAATAGCCATCAGACTCCTAAATAGCCGTGAGATAGCTAAAAAAACATCAGACTGCTAAATATCCATCAGACTCCTAAATATCCACGAGACAGCTAATTAGCCATCAGAATGCTAAATAACCATCAGACTCCTAAATAGCCATGAGACAGCTAAATAGCCATGAGACAGCTAAATAGCCATCAGACAGCTAAATAGCCATCAGACTGCTAAATAGCCATCAGACTGCTAAATATCCATCAGACTGCTAAATAGCCATCAGACTGTTAAATAGCCATCAGTCTGTAAAATAGCCATCAGACTGTTAAATAGCCATCAGACTGCTAAATAACCATCAGACTCCTAAATAGCCATCAGACTTTTAAATAGCCATCAGACTGCTAAATAGCCATCAGACTGCTAAATAGCCATCAGAATGCTAAATAGCCATCAGAATGCTAAATAACCATCAGACTGCTAAATAGCCATCAGACTGCTAAATAGCCATCAGACTGCTAAATAGCCGTGAGACAGCTAAATAGCCATCAGACTGCTAAATAGCCATCAGACTGTTAAATAGCCATCAGACTGCTAAATAGCCATCAGAATGTTAAATAGCCATCAGACTCCTAAATAACCGTGAGACAGCTAAATAGCCATCAGACTGCTAAATAGCCATCAGAATGCTAAATATCCATCAGACTGTTAAATAGCCATCAGACTGCTAAATAGCCATCAGTCTGCTAAATAGCCATCAGACTGCTAAATAGCCATCAGACTGTTAAATAGCCATCAGTCTGTAAAAAAGCCATCAGACTGCTAAATAGCCATCAGACTGCTAAATAGCCATCAGACTGTTAAATAGCCATCAGACTGCTAAATAGCCATCAGTCTGCTAAATAGCCATCAGACTCCAAAATAGCCGTGAGACAGCTAAATAGCCATCAGACTGCTAAATACCCACCAGACTGCTAAATAGCCATCAGACTGCTAAATAGCCATCAGACTGCTAAATAGCCATCAGACAGCTAAATAACCATCAGACTCCTAAATAGCCATCAGACTGCTAAATAGCCATCAGACTGCTAAATAGCCATGAGACAGCTAAATAGCCATCAGACTGCTAAATAGCCATCAGACTGTTAAATAGCCATCAGACTGCTAAATAGCCATCAGACTCCTAAATAACCGTGAGACAGCTAAATAGCCATCAGACTGCTAAATAGCAATCAGACTGCTAAATAGCCATCAGAACGCTAAATAGCCATCAGACTGCTAAATAGCCATCAGACTGTTAAATAGCCATCAGTCTGTAAAATAGCCATCAGACTGCTAAATAGCCATCAGACTCCTAAATAGCCGTGAGATAGCTAAAAAAACATCAGACTGCTAAATATCCATCAGACTCCTAAATAGCCACGAGACAGCTAAATAGCCATCAGACTGCTAAATAGCCATCAGAACGCTAAATAGCAATCAGACTGCTAAATAGCAATCAGACTGCTAAATAGCCATCAGACTGCTAATTAGCCATCAGAATGCTAAATAACCATCAGACTCCTAAATAGCCATGAGACAGCTAAATAGCCATGAGACAGCTAAATAGCCATCAGACAGCTAAATAGCCATCAGACTGCTAAATAGCCATCAGACTGCTAAATATCCATCAGACTGCTAAATAGCCATCAGACTGTTAAATAGCCATCAGTCTGTAAAATAGCCATCAGACTGCTAAATAGCCATCAGCCTGCTAAATAGCAGTGAGACAGCTAAATAGCCATCAGACTGCTAAATAACCATCAGACTCCTAAATAGCCATGAGACTGCTAAATACCCATCATACTGCTAAATAGCCATCAGACTCCTAAATAGCCATCAGACTTTTAAATAGCCATCAGACTGCTAAATAGCCATCAGACTGCTAAATAGCCATCAGACTGCTAAATAGCCGTGAGACAGCTAAATAGCCATCAGACTGCTAAATAGCCATCAGACTGTTAAATAGCCATCAGACTGCTAAATAGCCATCAGAATGCTAAATAACCATCAGACTCCTAAATAGCCATGAGACAGCTAAATAGCCATGAGACAGCTAAATAGCCATCAGACAGCTAAATAGCCATCAGACTGCTAAATAGCCATCAGACTGCTAAATATCCATCAGACTGCTAAATACCCATCATACTGCTAAATAGCCATCAGACTCCTAAATAGCCATCAGACTGCTAAATATCCATCAGACTGCTAAATACCCATCATACTGCTAAATAGCCATCAGACTCCTAAATAGCCATCAGACTTTTAAATAGCCATCAGACTGCTAAATAGCCATCAGACTGCTAAATAGCCATCAGACTGCTAAATAGCCGTGAGACAGCTAAATAGCCATCAGACTGCTAAATAGCCATCAGACTGTTAAATAGCCATCAGACTGCTAAATAGCCATCAGAATGTTAAATAGCCATCAGACTCCTAAATAACCGTGAGACAGCTAAATAGCCATCAGACTGCTAAATAGCAATCAGACTGCTAAATAGCCATCAGAACGCTAAATAGCCATCAGACTGTTAAATAGCCATCAGACTGTTAAATAGCCATGAGACAGCTAAATAGCCATGAGACAGCTAAATAGCCATCAGACAGCTAAATAGCCATCAGACTGCTAAATAGCCATCAGACTGCTAAATATCCATCAGACTGCTGAATAGCCATCAGACTGTTAAATAGCCATCAGTCTGTAAAATAGCCATCAGACTGCTAAATAGCCATCAGACTCCTAAATAGCCGTGAGATAGCTAAAAAAACATCAGACTGCTAAATAGCCATCAGACTCCTAAATAGCCATGAGACTGCTAAATAGCCATCAGACTGCTAAATAGCCATCAGAATGCTAAATATCCATCAGACTGCTAAATACCCATCAGACTGTTAAATAGCCATCAGTCTGTAAAAAAGCCATCAGACTGCTAAATAGCCATCAGACTGCTAAATAGCCATCAGACTGTTAAATAGCCATCAGACTGCTAAATAGCCATCAGTCTGCTAAATAGCCATCAGACTCCAAAATAGCCGTGAGACAGCTAAATAGCCATCAGACTGCTAAATACCCATCAGACTGCTAAATAGCCATCAGACTGCTAAATAGCCATCAGACTGCTAAATAGCCACCAGACTGCTAAATAACCATCAGACTCCTAAATAGCCATCAGACTGCTAAATAGCCATCAGACTGCTAAATAGCCGTGAGACAGCTAAATAGCCTTCAGACTGCTAAATAGCCATCAGACTGTTAAATAGCCATCAGACTGCTAAATAGCCATCAGACTCCTAAATAACCGTGAGACAGCTAAATAGCCATCAGACTGCTAAATAGCAATCAGACTGCTAAATAGCCATCAGAACGCTAAATAGCCATCAGACTGCTAAATATCCATCAGACTGCTAAATAGCCATCAGACTGTTAAATAGCCATCAGTCTGTAAAATAGCCATCAGACTGCTAAATAGCCATCAGACTCCTAAATAGCCGTGAGATAGCTAAAAAAACATCAGACTGCTAAATATCCATCAGACTCCTAAATAGCCACGAGACAGCTAAATAGCCATCAGACTGCTAAATAGCCATCAGAACGCTAAATAGCAATCAGACTGCTAAATAGCCATCAGACTGCTAATTAGCCATCAGAATGCTAAATAACCATCAGACTCCTAAATAGCCATGAGACAGCTAAATAGCCATGAGACAGCTAAATAGCCATCAGACAGCTAAATAGCCATCAGACTGCTAAATATCCATCAGACTGCTAAATAGCCATCAGAACGCTAAATAGCCATCAGACTGCTAAATAGCCATCAGACTGCTAAATAGCCATCAGACTGCTAAATAGCCATCAGAATACTAAATAACCATCAGACTCCTAAATAGCCATGAGACTGCTAAATAGCCATCAGACTGCTAAATAGCCATCAGAATGCTAAATAACCATCAGACTCCTAAATAGCCATGAGACAGCTAAATAGCCATCAGACTGCTAAATAGCAATCAGACTGCTAAATAGCCATCAGAACGCTAAATAGCCATCAGACTGCTAAATAGCCATCAAACTGCTAAATAGCCATCAGAACGCTAAATAGCCATCAGACTGCTAATTAGCCATCAGAATGCTAAATAACCATCAGACTCCTAAATAGCCATGAGACAGCTAAATAGCCATGAGACAGCAAAATAGCCATCAGACAGCTAAATAGCCATCAGACTGCTAAATAGCCATCAGACTGCTAAATATCCATCAGACTGCTAAATAGCCATCAGACTGTTAAATAGCCATCAGTCTGTAAAATAGCCATCAGACTGCTAAATAGCCATCAGACTTTTAAATAGCCATCAGACTGCTAAATAGCCATCAGACTGCTAAATAGCCATCAGAATGCTAAATAGCCATCAGAATGCTAAATAACCATCAGACTGCTAAATAGCCATCAGACTGCTAAATAGCCATCAGACTGCTAAATAGCCGTGAGACAGCTAAATAGCCATCAGACTGCTAAATAGCCATCAGACTGTTAAATAGCCATCAGACTGCTAAATAGCCATCAGAATGTTAAATAGCCATCAGACTCCTAAATAACCGTGAGACAGCTAAATAGCCATCAGACTGCTAAATAGCCATCAGAATGCTAAATATCCATCAGACTGTTAAATAGCCATCAGACTGCTAAATAGCCATCAGTCTGCTAAATAGCCATCAGACTGCTAAATAGCCATCAGACTGTTAAATAGCCATCAGTCTGTAAAAAAGCCATCAGACTGCTAAATAGCCATCAGACTGCTAAATAGCCATCAGACTGTTAAATAGCCATCAGACTGCTAAATAGCCATCAGTCTGCTAAATAGCCATCAGACTCCAAAATAGCCGTGAGACAGCTAAATAGCCATCAGACTGCTAAATACCCATCAGACTGCTAAATAGCCATCAGACTGCTAAATAGCCATCAGACTGCTAAATAGCCATCAGACTGCTAAATAACCATCAGACTCCTAAATAGCCATCAGATTGCTAAATAGCCATCAGACTGCTAAATAGCCATGAGACAGCTAAATAGCCATCAGACTGCTAAATAGCCATCAGACTGTTAAATAGCCATCAGACTGCTAAATAGCCATCAGACTCCTAAATAACCGTGAGACAGCTAAATAGCCATCAGACTGCTAAATAGCAATCAGACTGCTAAATAGCCATCAGAACGCTAAATAGCCATCAGACTGCTAAATAGCCATCAGACTGTTAAATAGCCATCAGTCTGTAAAATAGCCATCAGACTGCTAAATAGCCATCAGACTCCTAAATAGCCGTGAGATAGCTAAAAAAACATCAGACTGCTAAATATCCATCAGACTCCTAAATAGCCACGAGACAGCTAAATAGCCATCAGACTGCTAAATAGCCATCAGAACGCTAAATAGCAATCAGACTGCTAAATAGCCATCAGACTGCTAAATAGCCATCAGAACGCTAAATAGCAATCAGACTGCTAAATAGCCATCAGACTGCTAATTAGCCATCAGAATGCTAAATAACCATCAGACTCCTAAATAGCCATGAGACAGCTAAATAGCCATGAGACAGCTAAATAGCCATCAGACAGCTAAATAGCCATCAGACTGCTAAATAGCCATCAGACTGCTAAATATCCATCAGACTGCTAAATAGCCATCAGACTGTTAAATAGCCATCAGTCTGTAAAATAGCCATCAGACTGCTAAATAGCCATCAGCCTGCTAAATAGCAGTGAGACAGCTAAATAGCCATCAGACTGCTAAATAACCATCAGACTCCTAAATAGCCATGAGACTGCTAAATACCCATCATACTGCTAAATAGCCATCAGACTCCTAAATAGCCATCAGACTTTTAAATAGCCATCAGACTGCTAAATAGCCATCAGACTGCTAAATAGCCATCAGAATGCTAAATAGCCATCAGAATGCTAAATAACCATCAGACTGCTAAATAGCCATCAGACTGCTAAATAGCCATCAGACTGCTAAATAGCCGTGAGACAGCTAAATAGCCATCAGACTGCTAAATAGCCATCAGACTGTTAAATAGCCATCAGACTGCTAAATAGCCATCAGAATGTTAAATAGCCATCAGACTCCTAAATAACCGTGAGACAGCTAAATAGCCATCAGACTGCTAAATAGCAATCAGACTGCTAAATAGCCATCAGAACGCTAAATAGCCATCAGACTGCTAAATAGCCATCAGACTGCTAAATAGCCATCAGAACGCTAAATAGCCATCAGACTGCTAATTAGCCATCAGAATGCTAAATAACCATCAGACTCCTAAATAGCCATGAGACAGCTAAATAGCCATGAGACAGCTAAATAGCCATCAGACAGCTAAATAGCCATCAGACTGCTAAATAGCCATCAGACTGCTAAATATCCATCATACTGCTAAATAGCCATCAGACTGTTAAATAGCCATCAGTCTGTAAAATAGCCATCAGACTGCTAAATAGCCATCAGACTGCTAAATAGCCATCAGACTGCTAAATAGCCATCAGACTGCTAAATAACCATCAGACTCCTAAATAGCCATCAGACTGCTAAATAGCCATCAGAACGCTAAATAGCAATCAGACTGCTAAATAGCCATCAGACTGCTAATTAGCCATCAGAATGCTAAATAACCATCAGACTTCTAAATAGCCATGAGACAGCTAAATAGCCATGAGACAGCTAAATAGCCATCAGACAGCTAAATAGCCATCAGACTGCTAAATAGCCATCAGACTGCTAAATATCCATCAGACTGCTAAATAGCCATCAGCCTGCTAAATAGCAGTGAGACAGCTAAATAGCCATCAGACTGCTAAATAACCATCAGACTCCTAAATAGCCATGAGACTGCTAAATACCCATCATACTGCTAAATAGCCATCAGACTCCTAAATAGCCATCAGACTTTTAAATAGCCATCAGACTGCTAAATAGCCATCAGACTGCTAAATAGCCATCAGAATGCTAAATAGCCATCAGAATGCTAAATAACCATCAGACTGCTAAATAGCCATCAGACTGCTAAATAGCCATCAGACTGCTAAATAGCCGTGAGACAGCTAAATAGCCATCAGACTGCTAAATAGCCATCAGACTGTTAAATAGCCATCAGACTGCTAAATAGCCATCAGAATGTTAAATAGCCATCAGACTCCTAAATAACCGTGAGACAGCTAAATAGCCATCAGACTGCTAAATAGCAATCAGACTGCTAAATAGCCATCAGAACGCTAAATAGCCATCAGACTGTTAAATAGCCATCAGACTGTTAAATAGCCATGAGACAGCTAAATAGCCATGAGACAGCTAAATAGCCATCAGACAGCTAAATAGCCATCAGACTGCTAAATAGCCATCAGACTGCTAAATATCCATCAGACTGCTGAATAGCCATCAGACTGTTAAATAGCCATCAGTCTGTAAAATAGCCATCAGACTGCTAAATAGCCATCAGACTCCTAAATAGCCGTGAGATAGCTAAAAAAACATCAGACTGCTAAATAGCCATCAGACTCCTAAATAGCCATGAGACTGCTAAATAGCCATCAGACTGCTAAATAGCCATCAGAATGCTAAATATCCATCAGACTGCTAAATACCCATCAGACTGTTAAATAGCCATCAGTCTGTAAAAAAGCCATCAGACTGCTAAATAGCCATCAGACTGCTAAATAGCCATCAGACTGTTAAATAGCCATCAGACTGCTAAATAGCCATCAGTCTGCTAAATAGCCATCAGACTCCAAAATAGCCGTGAGACAGCTAAATAGCCATCAGACTGCTAAATACCCATCAGACTGCTAAATAGCCATCAGACTGCTAAATAGCCATCAGACTGCTAAATAGCCACCAGACTGCTAAATAACCATCAGACTCCTAAATAGCCATCAGACTGCTAAATAGCCATCAGACTGCTAAATAGCCGTGAGACAGCTAAATAACCATCAGACTCCTAAATAGCCATGAGACTGCTAAATAGCCATCAGACTGCTAAATAGCCATCAGAATGCTAAATATCCATCAGACTGCTAAATACCCATCAGACTGTTAAATAGCCATCAGTCTGTAAAAAAGCCATCAGACTGCTAAATAGCCATCAGACTGCTAAATAGCCATCAGACTGTTAAATAGCCATCAGACTGCTAAATAGCCATCAGTCTGCTAAATAGCCATCAGACTCCAAAATAGCCGTGAGACAGCTAAATAGCCATCAGACTGCAAAATACCCATCAGACTGCTAAATAGCCATCAGACTGCTAAATAGCCATCAGACTGCTAAATAGCCACCAGACTGCTAAATAACCATCAGACTCCTAAATAGCCATCAGACTGCTAAATAGCCATCAGACTGCTAAATAGCCGTGAGACAGCTAAATAGCCTTCAGACTGCTAAATAGCCATCAGACTGTTAAATAGCCATCAGACTGCTAAATAGCCATCAGACTCCTAAATAACCGTGAGACAGCTAAATAGCCATCAGACTGCTAAATAGCAATCAGACTGCTAAATAGCCATCAGAACGCTAAATAGCCATCAGACTGCTAAATATCCATCAGACTGCTAAATAGCCATCAGACTGTTAAATAGCCATCAGTCTGTAAAATAGCCATCAGACTGCTAAATAGCCATCAGACTCCTAAATAGCCGTGAGATAGCTAAAAAAACATCAGACTGCTAAATATCCATCAGACTCCTAAATAGCCACGAGACAGCTAAATAGCCATCAGACTGCTAAATAGCCATCAGAACGCTAAATAGCAATCAGACTGCTAAATAGCCATCAGACTGCTAAATAGCCATCAGAACGCTAAATAGCAATCAGACTGCTAAATAGCCATCAGACTGCTAAATAGCCATCAGAATGCTAAATAACCATCAGACTCCTAAATAGCCATGAGACAGCTAAATAGCCATGAGACAGCTAAATAGCCATCAGACAGCTAAATAGCCATCAGACTGCTAAATATCCATCAGACTGCTAAATAGCCATCAGAACGCTAAATAGCCATCAGACTGCTAAATAGCCATCAGACTGCTAAATAGCCATCAGACTGCTAAATAGCCATCAGAATGCTAAATAACCATCAGACTCCTAAATAGCCATGAGACTGCTAAATAGCCATCAGACTGCTAAATAGCCATCAGAATGCTAAATAACCATCAGACTCCTAAATAGCCATGAGACAGCTAAATAGCCATCAGACTGCTAAATAGCAATCAGACTGCTAAATAGCCATCAGAACGCTAAATAGCCATCAGACTGCTAAATAGCCATCAGACTGCTAAATAGCCATCAGAACGCTAAATAGCCATCAGACTGCTAATTAGCCATCAGAATGCTAAATAACCATCAGACTCCTAAATAGCCATGAGACAGCTAAATAGCCATGAGACAGCAAAATAGCCATCAGACAGCTAAATAGCCATCAGACTGCTAAATAGCCATCAGACTGCTAAATATCCATCAGACTGCTAAATAGCCATCAGACTGTTAAATAGCCATCAGTCTGTAAAATAGCCATCAGACTGCTAAATAGCCATCAGACTTTTAAATAGCCATCAGACTGCTAAATAGCCATCAGACTGCTAAATAGCCATCAGAATGCTAAATAGCCATCAGAATGCTAAATAACCATCAGACTGCTAAATAGCCATCAGACTGCTAAATAGCCATCAGACTGCTAAATAGCCGTGAGACAGCTAAATAGCCATCAGACTGCTAAATAGCCATCAGACTGTTAAATAGCCATCAGACTGCTAAATAGCCATCAGAATGTTAAATAGCCATCAGACTCCTAAATAACCGTGAGACAGCTAAATAGCCATCAGACTGCTAAATAGCCATCAGAATGCTAAATATCCATCAGACTGTTAAATAGCCATCAGACTGCTAAATAGCCATCAGTCTGCTAAATAGCCATCAGACTGCTAAATAGCCATCAGACTGTTAAATAGCCATCAGTCTGTAAAAAAGCCATCAGACTGCTAAATAGCCATCAGACTGCTAAATAGCCATCAGACTGTTAAATAGCCATCAGACTGCTAAATAGCCATCAGTCTGCTAAATAGCCATCAGACTCCAAAATAGCCGTGAGACAGCTAAATAGCCATCAGACTGCTAAATACCCATCAGACTGCTAAATAGCCATCAGACTGCTAAATAGCCATCAGACTGCTAAATAGCCATCAGACTGCTAAATAACCATCAGACTCCTAAATAGCCATCAGATTGCTAAATAGCCATCAGACTGCTAAATAGCCATGAGACAGCTAAATAGCCATCAGACTGCTAAATAGCCATCAGACTGTTAAATAGCCATCAGACTGCTAAATAGCCATCAGACTCCTAAATAACCGTGAGACAGCTAAATAGCCATCAGACTGCTAAATAGCAATCAGACTGCTAAATAGCCATCAGAACGCTAAATAGCCATCAGACTGCTAAATAGCCATCAGACTGTTAAATAGCCATCAGTCTGTAAAATAGCCATCAGACTGCTAAATAGCCATCAGACTCCTAAATAGCCGTGAGATAGCTAAAAAAACATCAGACTGCTAAATATCCATCAGACTCCTAAATAGCCACGAGACAGCTAAATAGCCATCAGACTGCTAAATAGCCATCAGAACGCTAAATAGCAATCAGACTGCTAAATAGCCATCAGACTGCTAAATAGCCATCAGAACGCTAAATAGCAATCAGACTGCTAAATAGCCATCAGACTGCTAATTAGCCATCAGAATGCTAAATAACCATCAGACTCCTAAATAGCCATGAGACAGCTAAATAGCCATGAGACAGCTAAATAGCCATCAGACAGCTAAATAGCCATCAGACTGCTAAATAGCCATCAGACTGCTAAATATCCATCAGACTGCTAAATAGCCATCAGACTGTTAAATAGCCATCAGTCTGTAAAATAGCCATCAGACTGCTAAATAGCCATCAGCCTGCTAAATAGCAGTGAGACAGCTAAATAGCCATCAGACTGCTAAATAACCATCAGACTCCTAAATAGCCATGAGACTGCTAAATACCCATCATACTGCTAAATAGCCATCAGACTCCTAAATAGCCATCAGACTTTTAAATAGCCATCAGACTGCTAAATAGCCATCAGACTGCTAAATAGCCATCAGAATGCTAAATAGCCATCAGAATGCTAAATAACCATCAGACTGCTAAATAGCCATCAGACTGCTAAATAGCCATCAGACTGCTAAATAGCCGTGAGACAGCTAAATAGCCATCAGACTGCTAAATAGCCATCAGACTGTTAAATAGCCATCAGACTGCTAAATAGCCATCAGAATGTTAAATAGCCATCAGACTCCTAAATAACCGTGAGACAGCTAAATAGCCATCAGACTGCTAAATAGCAATCAGACTGCTAAATAGCCATCAGAACGCTAAATAGCCATCAGACTGCTAAATAGCCATCAGACTGCTAAATAGCCATCAGAACGCTAAATAGCCATCAGACTGCTAATTAGCCATCAGAATGCTAAATAACCATCAGACTCCTAAATAGCCATGAGACAGCTAAATAGCCATGAGACAGCTAAATAGCCATCAGACAGCTAAATAGCCATCAGACTGCTAAATAGCCATCAGACTGCTAAATATCCATCAGACTGCTAAATAGCCATCAGACTGTTAAATAGCCATCAGTCTGTAAAATAGCCATCAGACTGCTAAATAGCCATCAGACTGCTAAATAGCCATCAGACTGCTAAATAGCCATCAGACTGCTAAATAGCCATCAGAACGCTAAATAGCAATCAGACTGCTAAATAGCCATCAGACTGCTAATTAGCCATCAGAATGCTAAATAACCATCAGACTCCTAAATAGCCATGAGACAGCTAAATAGCCATGAGACAGCTAAATAGCCATCAGACAGCTAAATAGCCATCAGACTGCTAAATAGCCATCAGACTGCTAAATATCCATCAGACTGCTAAATAGCCATCAGACTGTTAAATAGCCATCAGTCTGTAAAATAGCCATCAGACTGCTAAATAGCCATCAGCCTGCTAAATAGCAGTGAGACAGCTAAATAGCCATCAGACTGCTAAATAACCATCAGACTCCTAAATAGCCATGAGACTGCTAAATACCCATCATACTGCTAAATAGCCATCAGACTCCTAAATAGCCATCAGACTTTTAAATAGCCATCAGACTGCTAAATAGCCATCAGACTGCTAAATAGCCATCAGAATGCTAAATAGCCATCAGAATGCTAAATAACCATCAGACTGCTAAATAGCCATCAGACTGCTAAATAGCCATCAGACTGCTAAATAGCCGTGAGACAGCTAAATAGCCATCAGACTGCTAAATAGCCATCAGACTGTTAAATAGCCATCAGACTGCTAAATAGCCATCAGAATGTTAAATAGCCATCAGACTCCTAAATAACCGTGAGACAGCTAAATAGCCATCAGACTGCTAAATAGCAATCAGACTGCTAAATAGCCATCAGAACGCTAAATAGCCATCAGACTGCTAAATAGCCATCAGACTGCTAAATAGCCATCAGAACGCTAAATAGCCATCAGACTGCTAATTAGCCATCAGAATGCTAAATAACCATCAGACTCCTAAATAGCCATGAGACAGCTAAATAGCCATGAGACAGCTAAATAGCCATCAGACAGCTAAATAGCCATCAGACTGCTAAATAGCCATC
Source organism: Salvelinus alpinus (assembly GCF_045679555.1). Classification (NCBI taxonomy): domain Eukaryota; kingdom Metazoa; phylum Chordata; class Actinopteri; order Salmoniformes; family Salmonidae; genus Salvelinus; species Salvelinus alpinus. The sequence goes on along the minus strand of NC_092090.1, from coordinate 6,881,350 downwards.
AGACTGCTAAATATCCATCATACTGCTAAATAGCCATCAGACTGTTAAATAGCCATCAGTCTGTAAAATAGCCATCAGACTGCTAAATAGCCATCAGACTGCTAAATAGCCATCAGACTGCTAAATAGCCATCAGACTGCTAAATAACCATCAGACTCCTAAATAGCCATCAGACTGCTAAATAGCCATCAGACTGCTAAATAGCCATGAGACAGCTAAATAGCCATCAGACTGCTAAATAGCCATCAGACTGTTAAATAGCCATCAGACTGCTAAATAGCCATCAGACTCCTAAATAACCGTGAGACAGCTAAATAGCCATCAGACTGCTAAATAGCAATCAGACTGCTAAATAGCCATCAGAACGCTAAATAGCCATCAGACTGCTAAATAGCCATCAGACTGTTAAATAGCCATCAGTCTGTAAAATAGCCATCAGACTGCTAAATAGCCATCAGACTCCTAAATAGCCGTGAGATAGCTAAAAAAACATCAGACTGCTAAATATCCATCAGACTCCTAAATAGCCACGAGACAGCTAAATAGCCATCAGACTGCTAAATAGCCATCAGAACGCTAAATAGCAATCAGACTGCTAAATAGCCATCAGACTGCTAAATAGCCATCAGAACGCTAAATAGCAATCAGACTGCTAAATAGCCATCAGACTGCTAATTAGCCATCAGAATGCTAAATAACCATCAGACTCCTAAATAGCCATGAGACAGCTAAATAGCCATGAGACAGCTAAATAGCCATCAGACAGCTAAATAGCCATCAGACTGCTAAATAGCCATCAGACTGCTAAATATCCATCAGACTGCTAAATAGCCATCAGACTGTTAAATAGCCATCAGTCTGTAAAATAGCCATCAGACTGCTAAATAGCCATCAGCCTGCTAAATAGCAGTGAGACAGCTAAATAGCCATCAGACTGCTAAATAACCATCAGACTCCTAAATAGCCATGAGACTGCTAAATACCCATCATACTGCTAAATAGCCATCAGACTCCTAAATAGCCATCAGACTTTTAAATAGCCATCAGACTGCTAAATAGCCATCAGACTGCTAAATAGCCATCAGACTGCTAAATAGCCATCAGAATGCTAAATAACCATCAGACTGCTAAATAGCCATCAGACTGCTAAATAGCCATCAGACTGCTAAATAGCCGTGAGACAGCTAAATAGCCATCAGACTGCTAAATAGCCATCAGACTGTTAAATAGCCATCAGACTGCTAAATAGCCATCAGAATGTTAAATAGCCATCAGACTCCTAAATAACCGTGAGACAGCTAAATAGCCATCAGACTGCTAAATAGCAATCAGACTGCTAAATAGCCATCAGAACGCTAAATAGCCATCAGACTGCTAAATAGCCATCAGACTGCTAAATAGCCATCAGACTGCTAAATAGCCATCAGACTGCTAATTAGCCATCAGAATGCTAAATAACCATCAGACTCCTAAATAGCCATGAGACAGCTAAATAGCCATGAGACAGCTAAATAGCCATCAGACAGCTAAATAGCCATCAGACTGCTAAATAGCCATCAGACTGCTAAATATCCATCAGACTGCTAAATAGCCATCAGACTGTTAAATAGCCATCAGTCTGTAAAATAGCCATCAGACTGCTAAATAGCCATCAGACTCCTAAATAGCCGTGAGATAGCTAAAAAAACATCAGACTGCTAAATAGCCATCAGACTCCTAAATAGCCATGAGACTGCTAAATAGCCATCAGACTGCTAAATAGCCATCAGAATGCTAAATATCCATCAGACTGCTAAATAGCCATCAGACTGTTAAATAGCCATCAGTCTGTAAAAAAGCCATCAGACTGCTAAATAGCCATCAGACTGCTAAATAGCCATCAGACTGTTAAATAGCCATCAGACTGCTAAATAGCCATCAGTCTGCTAAATAGCCATCAGACTCCAAAATAGCCGTGAGACAGCTAAATAGCCATCAGACTGCTAAATACCCATCAGACTGCTAAATAGCCATCAGACTGCTAAATAGCCATCAGACTGCTAAATAGCCACCAGACTGCTAAATAACCATCAGACTCCTAAATAGCCATCAGACTGCTAAATAGCCATCAGACTGCTAAATAGCCGTGAGACAGCTAAATAGCCATCAGACTGCTAAATAGCCATCAGACTGTTAAATAGCCATCAGACTGCTAAATAGCCATCAGACTCCTAAATAACCGTGAGACAGCTAAATAGCCATCAGACTGCTAAATAGCAATCAGACTGCTAAATAGCCATCAGAACGCTAAATAGCCATCAGACTGCTAAATATCCATCAGACTGCTAAATAGCCATCAGACTGTTAAATAGCCATCAGACTGTAAAATAGCCATCAGACTGCTAAATAGCCATCAGACTCCTAAATAGCCGTGAGATAGCTAAAAAAACATCAGACTGCTAAATATCCATCAGACTCCTAAATAGCCACGAGACAGCTAAATAGCCATCAGACTGCTAAATAGCCATCAGAACGCTAAATAGAAATCAGACTGCTAAATAGCCATCAGACTGCTAAATAGCCATCAGAACGCTAAATAGCAATCAGACTGCTAAATAGCCATCAGACTGCTAATTAGCCATCAGAATGCTAAATAACCATCAGACTCCTAAATAGCCATGAGACAGCTAAATAGCCATGAGACAGCTAAATAGCCATCAGACAGCTAAATAGCCATCAGACTGCTAAATATCCATCAGACTGCTAAATAGCCATCAGAACGCTAAATAGCCATCAGACTGCTAAATAGCCATCAGACTGCTAAATAGCCATCAGACTGCTAAATAGCCATCAGAATGCTAAATAACCATCAGACTCCTAAATAGCCATGAGACTGCTAAATAGCCATCAGACTGCTAAATAGCCATCAGAATGCTAAATAACCATCAGACTCCTAAATAGCCATGAGACAGCTAAATAGCCATCAGACTGCTAAATAGCAATCAGACTGCTAAATAGCCATCAGAACGCTAAATAGCCATCAGACTGCTAAATAGCCATCAGACTGCTAAATAGCCATCAGAACGCTAAATAGCCATCAGACTGCTAATTAGCCATCAGAATGCTAAATAACCATCAGACTCCTAAATAGCCATGAGACAGCTAAATAGCCATGAGACAGCAAAATAGCCATCAGACAGCTAAATAGCCATCAGACTGCTAAATAGCCATCAGACTGCTAAATATCCATCAGACTGCTAAATAGCCATCAGACTGTTAAATAGCCATCAGTCTGTAAAATAGCCATCAGACTGCTAAATAGCCATCAGACTCCTAAATAGCCATGAGCCTGCTAAATAGCCATCAGACTGCTAAATAGCCATCAGAATGCTAAATATCCATCAGACTGTTAAATAGCCATCAGACTGCTAAATAGCCATCAGTCTGCTAAATAGCCATCAGACTGCTAAATAGCCATCAGACTGTTAAATAGCCATCAGACTGCTAAATAGCCATCAGACTGCTAAATAGCCATCAGAATGCTAAATAGCCATCAGAATGCTAAATAACCATCAGATTCCTAAATAGCCATCAGACTGCTAAATAGCCATCAGACTGTTAAATAGCCATCAGACTGCTAAATAGCCATCAGTCTGCTAAATAGCCATCAGACTCCAAAATAGCCGTGAGACAGCTAAATAGCCATCAGACTGCTAAATAGCCATCAGACTGCTAAATAGCCATCAGACTGCTAAATAGCCATCAGACTGTTAAATAGCCATCAGACTGCTAAATAGCCATCAGACTGCTAAATAACCATCAGACTCCTAAATAGCCATCAGACTGTTAAATAGCCATCAGACTGCTAAATAGCCATCAGACTGCTAAATAGCCATCAGACTCCTAAATAGCCGTGAGACAGCTAAATAGCCATCAGACTGCTAAATACCCATCAGACTGCTAAATAGCCATCAGACTGCTAAATAGCCATCAGACTGTTAAATAGCCATCAGACTGCTAAATAGCCATCAGACTGCTAAATAGCCATCAGAATGCTAAATAACCATCAGACTCCTAAATAGCCATCAGACTGCTAAAAAGCCATCAGACTGTTAAATAGCCATAAGACTGCTAAATAGCCATCAGTCTGCTAAATAGCCATCAGACTGCTAAATAACCATCAGACTCCTAAATAGCCATCAGACTGTTAAATAGCCATCAGACTGCTAAATAGCCATCAGACTGCTAAATAGCCATCAGACTCCTAAATAGCCGTGAGACAGCTAAATAGCCATCAGACTGCTAAATACCCATCAGACTGCTAAATAGCCATCAGACTGCTAAATAGCCATCAGACTGTTAAATAGCCATCAGACTGCTAAATAGCCATCAGACTGCTAAATAGCCATCAGAATGCTAAATAACCATCAGAACGCTAAATAGCCATCAGACTGCTAAATAGCCATCAGAATGCTCAATAACCATCAGACTCCTAAATAGCCATGAGACTGCTAAATAGCCATCAGACTGCTAAATAGCCATCAGAATGCTAAATAGCCATCAGACTCCTAAATTGCCGTGAGACAGCTAAATAGCCATCAGACTGCTAAATAGCCATCAGACTGCTAAATAGCCATCAGACTGCTAAATAGCCATCAGACTCCTAAATAGCCGTGAGACAGCTAAATAGCCATCAGACTGCTAAATAGCCATCAGACTGCTAAATAGCCATCAGACTGTTAAATAGCCATCAGACTGCTAAATAGCCATCAGTCTGCTAAATAGCCATCAGACTCCAAAATAGCCGTGAGACAGCTAAATAGCCATCAGACTGCTAAATAGCCATCAGACTGCTAAATAGCCATCAGACTGCTAAATAGCCATCAGACTGCTAAATAGCCATCAGAATGCTAAAAAACCATCAGACTCCTAAATAGCCATGAGACAGCTAAATAGCCATCAGACTGCTAAATTGCCGTGAGACAGCTAAATAGCCATCAGACTGCTAAATAGCCATCAGACTGTTAAATAGCCATCAGACTGCTAAATAGCCATCAGTCTGCTAAATAGCCATCAGACTCCAAAATAGCCGTGAGACAGCTAAATAGCCATCAGACTGCTAAATAGCCATCAGACTGCTAAATAGCCATCAGACTGCTAAATAGCCATCAGACTGCTAAATAGCCATCAGACTGCTAAATAGCCATCAGACTGCTAAATAGCCATCAGACTGCTAAATAGCCATCAGACTGTTAAATAGCCATCAGACTGCTAAATAGCCATCAGACTCCTAAATAGCCATCAGACTTTTAAATAGCCATCAGACTGCTAAATAGCCATCAGACTGCTAAATAACCATCAGACTCCTAAATAGCCATCAGACTGCTAAATAGCAGTGAGACAGCTAAATAGCCATCAGACTGCTAAATAACCATCAGACTCCTAAATAGCCATCAGACTGCTAAATACCCATCAGACTGCTAAATAGCCATCAGACTCCTAAATAGCCATCAGACTTTTAAATAGCCATCAGACTGCTAAATAGCCATCAGACTGCTAAATAGCCATCAGAATGCTAAATAGCCATCAGAATGCTAAATAGCCATCAGACTGTTAAATAGCCATCAGACTGCTAAATAGCCATCAGAATGTTAAATAGCCATCAGACTCCTAAATAACCGTGAGACAGCTAAATAGCCATCAGACTGCTAAATAGCAATCAGACTGCTAAATAGCCATCAGAACGCTAAATAGCCATCAGACTGCTAAATAGCCATCAGACTGCTAAATAGCCATCAGACTGCTAAATAGCCATCAGAATCCTAAATATCCATCAGACTGCTAAATAGCCATCAGAACGCTAAATAGCCATCAGACTGCTAAATAGCCATCAGACTGCTAAATAGCCATCAGACTGCTAAATAGCCATCAGACTGCTAAATAGCCATCAGACTGTTAAATAGCCATCAGACTGCTAAATAGCCATCAGACTCCTAAATAGCCATCAGACTGCTAAATAGCCATCAGACTGTTAAATAGCAGTGAGACAGCTAAATAGCCATCAGACTGCTAAATAACCATCAGACTCCTAAATAGCCATCAGACTGCTAAATAGCAGTGAGACAGCTAAATAGCCATCAGACTCCTAAATAGCCATCAGACTGCTAAATACCCATCAGACTGCTAAATAGCCATCAGACTCCTAAATAGCCATCAGACTTTTAAATAGCCATCAGACTGCTAAATAGCCATCAGACTGCTAAATAGCCATCAGAATGCTAAATAGCCATCAGAATGCTAAATAGCCATCAGACTGTTAAATAGCCATCAGACTGCTAAATAGCCATCAGAATGTTAAATAGCCATCAGACTCCTAAATAACCGTGAGACAGCTAAATAGCCATCAGACTGCTAAATAGCAATCAGACTGCTAAATAGCCATCAGAACGCTAAATAGCCATCAGACTGCTAAATAGCCATCAGACTGCTAAATAGCCATCAGACTGCTAAATAGCCATCAGAATCCTAAATATCCATCAGACTGCTAAATAGCCATCAGAATGTTAAATAGCCATCAGACTCCTAAATAACCGTGAGACAGCTAAAAAAACATCAGACTGCTAAATAGCCATCAGACTGCTAAATAGCCATCAGACTGCTAAATAGCCATCAGACTGCTAAATAGCCATCAGACTGTTAAATAGCAGTGAGACAGCTAAATAGCCATCAGACTGCTAAATAACCATCAGACTCCTAAATAGCCATCAGACTGCTAAATAGCAGTGAGACAGCTAAATAGCCATCAGACTGCTAAATAACCATCAGACTCCTAAATAGCCATCAGACTGCTAAATACCCATCAGACTGCTAAATAGCCATCAGACTCCTAAATAGCCATCAGACTTTTAAATAGCCATCAGACTGCTAAATAGCCATCAGACTGCTAAATAGCCATCAGAATGCTAAATAGCCATCAGAATGCTAAATAGCCATCAGACTGTTAAATAGCCATCAGACTGCTAAATAGCCATCAGAATGTTAAATAGCCATCAGACTCCTAAATAACCGTGAGACAGCTAAATAGCCATCAGACTGCTAAATAGCCATCAGACTGCTAAATAGCCATCAGAACGCTAAATAGCAATCAGACTGCTAAATAGCCATCAGACTGCTAAATAGCCATCAGACTGCTAAATAGCCATCAGAATCCTAAATATCCATCAGACTGCTAAATAGCCATCAGAACGCTAAATAGCCATCAGACTGCTAAATAGCCATCAGACTGCTAAATAGCCATCAGACTGCTAAATAGCCATCAGACTGCTAAATAGCCATCAGACTGTTAAATAGCCATCAGACTGCTAAATAGCCATCAGACTCCTAAATAGCCATCAGACTGCTAAATAGCCATCAGACTGTTAAATAGCAGTGAGACAGCTAAATAGCCATCAGACTGCTAAATAACCATCAGACTCCTAAATAGCCATCAGACTGCTAAATAGCAGTGAGACAGCTAAATAGCCATCAGACTGCTAAATAACCATCAGACTCCTAAATAGCCATCAGACTGCTAAATACCCATCAGACTGCTAAATAGCCATCAGACTCCTAAATAGCCATCAGACTTTTAAATAGCCATCAGACTGCTAAATAGCCATCAGACTGCTAAATAGCCATCAGAATGCTAAATAGCCATCAGAATGCTAAATAGCCATCAGACTGTTAAATAGCCATCAGACTGCTAAATAGCCATCAGAATGTTAAATAGCCATCAGACTCCTAAATAACCGTGAGACAGCTAAATAGCCATCAGACTGCTAAATAGCAATCAGACTGCTAAATAGCCATCAGAACGCTAAATAGCCATCAGACTGCTAAATAGCCATCAGACTGCTAAATAGCCATCAGACTGCTAAATAGCCATCAGAATCCTAAATATCCATCAGACTGCTAAATAGCCATCAGAATGTTAAATAGCCATCAGACTCCTAAATAACCGTGAGACAGCTAAAAAAACATCAGACTGCTAAATAGCCATCAGACTGCTAAATAGCAGTGAGACAGCTAAATAGCCATCAGACTGCTAAATAACCATCAGACTCCTAAATAGCCATCAGACTGCTAAATAGCAGTGAGACAGCTAAATAGCCATCAGACTGCTAAATAGCCATCAGACTGCTAAATAGCCATCAGAATGCTAAATAGGCATCAGAATGCTAAATAGCCGTGAGACAGCTAAATAGCCATCAGAACGCTAAATAGCAATCAGACTGCTAAATAGCCATCAGACTGCTAAATAGCCATCAGAATGCTAAATAACCATCAGACTCCTAAATAGCCATGAGACAGCTAAATAGCCATGAGACAGCTAAATAGCCATCAGACAGCTAAATAGCCATCAGACTGCTAAATAGCCATCAGACTGCTAAATATCCATCAGACTGCTAAATAGCCATCAGACTGTTAAATAGCCATCAGTCTGTAAAATAGCCACGAGACAGCTAAATAGCCATCAGACTGCTAAATAGCCATCAGACTGCTAAATAGCAGTGAGACAGCTAAATAGCCATCAGACTGCTAAATAACCATCAGACTCCTAAATAGCCACGAGACAGCTAAATAGCCATCAGACTGCTAAATAGCCATCAGACTGCTAAATAGCCATCAGACTGCTAAATAACCATCAGACTCCTAAATAGCCATCAGACTGCTAAATACCCATCAGACTGCTAAATAGCCATCAGACTCCTAAATAGCCATCAGACTTTTAAATAGCCATCAGACTGCTAAATAGCCATCAGACTGTTAAATAGCCATCAGTCTGTAAAGTAGCCATCAGACTGCTAAATAGCCATCAGACTGCTAAATAGCCATCAGACTGTTAAATAGCCATCAGTCTGTAAAGTAGCCATCAGACTGCTAAATAGCCATCAGACTCCTAAATAGCCGTGAGATAGCTAAAAAAAACATCAGACTGCTAAATAGCCATCAGACTGCTAAATAGCCACGAGACAACTAAATAGCCATCAGACTGCTAAATAGCAGTGAGACAGCTAAATAGCCATCAGACTCCTAAATAGCCATCAGACTGCTAAATAGCCATCAGAATGCTAAATAGCCATCAGAATGCTAAATAACCATCAGACTCCTAAATAGCCATCAGACTGCTAAATAGCCATCAGACTGCTAAATAGCCATCAGACTGCTAAATAGCCATCAGACTTTTAAATAGCCATCAGACTGCTAAATAGCCATCAGACTGCTAAATAGCCATCAGAATGCTAAATAGCCATCAGAATGCTAAATAACCATCAGACTCCTAAATAGCCATCAGACTGCTAAATAGCCATCAGACTGTTAAATAGCCATCAGACTGCTAAATAGCCATCAGTCTGCTAAATAGCCATCAGACTCCAAAATAGCCGTGAGACAGCTAAATAGCCATCAGACTGCTAAATAGCCATCAGACTGCTAAATAGCCATCAGACTGCTAAATAGCCATCAGACTGCTAAATAGCCATCAGACTGCTAAATAGCCATCAGACTGTTAAATAGCCATCAGACTGCTAAATAGCCATCAGACTGCTAAATAACCATCAGACTCCTAAATAGCCATCAGACTGCTAAATAGCCATCAGACTGTTAAATAGCCATCAGACTGCTAAATAGCCATCAGACTGCTAAAGAGCCATCAGACTCCTAAATAGCCGTGAGACAGCTAAATAGCCATCAGACTGCTAAATAGCCATCAGACTGCTAAATAGCCATCAGAGTGCTAAATAGCCATCAGAATGTTAAATAGCCATCAGACTGCTAAATAGCCATCAGAACGCTAAATAGCCATCAGACTGCTAAATAGCCATCAGACTGCTAAATAGCCATCAGAATGCTAAATAACCATCAGACTCCTAAATAGCCATGAGACTGCTAAATAACCGTGAGACAGCTAAATAGCCATCAGACTGTTAAATAGCAATCGGACTGCTAAATAGCCATCAGAACGCTAAATAGCCATCAGACTGCTAAATAGCCATCAGACTGCTAAATAGCCATCAGAATGCTAAATAACCATCAGACTCCTAAATAGCCATGAGACTGCTAAATAGCCATCAGACTGCTAAATAGCCATCAGAAAGCTAAAAAACCATCAGACTCATAAATAGCCATGAGACAGCTAAATAGCCATCAGACAGCTAAATAGCCATCAGACTGCTAAATAGCCATCAGACTGCTAAATAGCCATCAGACTGCTAAATAGCCATCAGACTGTTAAATAGCCATCAGTCTGTAAAATAGCCATCAGACTGCTAAATAGCCATCAGACTCCTAAATAGCCGTGAGATAGCTAAAAAAAACATCAGACTGCTAAATAGCCATCAGACTGCTAAATAGCCACGAGACAACTAAATAGCCATCAGACTGCTAAATAGCCGCGAGACAACTAAATAGCCATCAGACTGCTAAATAGCCATCAGACTGCTAAATAGCAGTGAGACAGCTAAATAGCCATCAGACTCCTAAATAGCCATCAGACTGCTAAATAGCCATCAGAATGCTAAATAGCCATCAGAATGCTAAATAACCATCAGACTGCTAAATAGCCATCAGACTTTTAAATAGCCATCAGACTGCTAAATAGCCATCAGACTGCTAAATAGCCATCAGAATGCTAAATAGCCATCAGAATGCTAAATAACCATCAGATTCCTAAATAGCCATCAGACTGCTAAATAGCCATCAGACTGTTAAATAGCCATCAGACTGCTAAATAGCCATCAGTCTGCTAAATAGCCATCAGACTCCAAAATAGCCGTGAGACAGCTAAATAGCCATCAGACTGCTAAATAGCCATCAGACTGCTAAATAGCCATCAGACTGCTAAATAGCCATCAGACTGCTAAATAGCCATCAGACTGTTAAATAGCCATCAGACTGCTAAATAGCCATCAGACTGCTAAATAACCATCAGACTCCTAAATAGCCATCAGACTGTTAAATAGCCATCAGACTGCTAAATAGCCATCAGACTGCTAAATAGCCATCAGACTCCTAAATAGCCGTGAGACAGCTAAATAGCCATCAGACTGCTAAATACCCATCAGACTGCTAAATAGCCATCAGACTGCTAAATAGCCATCAGACTGTTAAATAGCCATCAGACTGCTAAATAGCCATCAGACTGCTAAATAGCCATCAGAATGCTAAATAACCATCAGACTCCTAAATAGCCATCAGACTGCTAAAAAGCCATCAGACTGTTAAATAGCCATAAGACTGCTAAATAGCCATCAGTCTGCTAAATAGCCATCAGACTGCTAAATAACCATCAGACTCCTAAATAGCCATCAGACTGCTAAATAGCCATCAGACTGCTAAATAGCCATCAGACTCCTAAATAGCCGTGAGACAGCTAAATAGCCATCAGACTGCTAAATACCCATCAGACTGCTAAATAGCCACCAGACTGCTAAATAGCCATCAGACTGTTAAATAGCCATCAGACTGCTAAATAGCCACCAGACTGCTAAATAGCCATCAGAATGCTAAATAACCATCAGACTCCTAAATAGCCATCAGACTGCTAAAAAGCCATCAGACTGTTAAATAGCCATAAGACTGCTAAATAGCCATCAGTCTGCTAAATAGCCATCAGACTCCAAAATAGCCGTGAGACAGCTAAATAGCCATCAGACTGCTAAATACCCATCAGACTGCTAAATAGCCATCAGACTGCTAAATAGCAATCAGACTCCTAAATAGCCATCAGAATGCTAAATAGCCATCAGACTCCTAAATAGCCGTGAGACAGCTAAATAGCCATCAGACTGCTAAATAGCAGTGATACTGCTAAATAGCCATCAGACTCCTAAATTGCCGTGAGACAGCTAAATAGCCATCAGACTGCTAAATATCCATCAGACTGCAAAATAGCCATCAGACTGTTAAATAGCCATCAGTCTGTAAAATAGCCATCAGACTGCTAAATATCCATCAGACTGCTAAATATCCATCAGTCTGTTAAATAGCCATCATACTGCTAAATAGCCATCAGACTGCTAAATAGCCATCAGACTGATAAATAGCCATAAGACTGTTAAATAGCCATCAGACTGCTAAATAGCCATCAGAATGTTAAATAGCCATCAGACTCCTAAATAGCCGTGAGACAGCTAAATAGCCATCAGACTGCTAAATAGCAATCAGACTGCTAAATAGCCATCAGAACGCTAAATAGCCATCAGACTGCTAAATAGCCATCAGAATGCTCAATAACCATCAGACTCCTAAATAGCCATGAGACTGCTAAATAGCCATCAGACTGCTAAATAGCCATCAGAATGCTAAAAAACCATCAGACTCCTAAATAGCCATGAGACAGCTAAATAGCCATCAGACTGCTAAATAGCCATCAGACTCCTAAATTGCCGTGAGACAGCTAAATAGCCATCAGACTGCTAAATAGCCATCAGACTGCTAAATAGCCATCAGACTGCTAAATAGCCATCAGACTCCTAAATAGCCGTGAGACAGCTAAATAGCCATCAGACTGCTAAATAGCAATCAGACTGCTAAATAGCCATCAGAACGCTAAATAGCCATCAGACTGCTAAATAGCCATCAGACTGCTAAATAGCCATCAGACTGCTAAATAGCCATCAGACTCCTAAATAGCCGTGAGACAGCTAAATAGCCATCAGACTGCTAAATACCCATCAGACTGCTAAATAGCCATCAGACTGCTAAATAGCCATCAGACTGTTAAATAGCCATCAGACTGCTAAATAGCCATCAGTCTGCTAAATAGCCATCAGACTCCAAAATAGCCGTGAGACAGCTAAATAGCCATCAGACTGCTAAATACCCATCAGACTGCTAAATAGCCATCAGACTGCTAAATAGCAATCAGACTGCTAAATAGCCATCAGTCTGCTAAATAACCATCAGACTCCTAAATAGCCATCAGACTGCTAAAAAGCCATCAGACTGTTAAATAGCCATAAGACTGCTAAATAGCCATCAGTCTGCTAAATAGCCATCAGACTCCAAAATAGCCGTGAGACAGCTAAATAGCCATCAGACTGCTAAATACCCATCAGACTGCTAAATAGCCATCAGACTGCTAAATAGCAATCAGACTGCTAAATAGCCATCAGAACGCTAAATAGCCATCAGACTGCTAAATAGCCATCAGACTGCTAAATAGCCATCAGACTGCTAAATAGCCATCAGACTCCTAAATAGCCGTGAGACAGCTAAATAGCCATCAGACTGCTAAATACCCATCAGACTGCTAAATAGCCATCAGACTGCTAAATAGCCATCAGACTGTTAAATAGCCATCAGACTGCTAAATAGCCATCAGACTGCTAAATAGCCATCAGAATGCTAAATAACCATCAGACTCCTAAATAGCCATCAGACTGCTAAAAAGCCATCAGACTGTTAAATAGCCATAAGACTGCTAAATAGCCATCAGTCTGCTAAATAGCCATCAGACTCCAAAATAGCCGTGAGACAGCTAAATAGCCATCAGACTGCTAAATACCCATCAGACTGCTAAATAGCCATCAGACTGCTAAATAGCCATCAGACTCCTAAATAGCCATCAGAATGCTAAATAGCCATCAGACTCCTAAATAGCCGTGAGACAGCTAAATAGCCATCAGACTGCTAAATAGCAGTGATACTGCTAAATAGCCATCAGACTCCTAAATTGCCGTGAGACAGCTAAATAGCCATCAGACTGCTAAATATCCATCAGACTGCAAAATAGCCATCAGACTGTTAAATAGCCATCAGTCTGTAAAATAGCCATCAGACTGCTAAATATCCATCAGACTGCTAAATATCCATCAGTCTGTTAAATAGCCATCATACTGCTAAATAGCCATCAGACTGCTAAATAGCCATCAGACTGATAAATAGCCATAAGACTGTTAAATAGCCATCAGACTGCTAAATAGCCATCAGAATGTTAAATAGCCATCAGACTCCTAAATAGCCGTGAGACAGCTAAATAGCCATCAGACTGCTAAATAGCAATCAGACTGCTAAATAGCCATCAGAACGCTAAATAGCCATCAGACTGCTAAATAGCCATCAGAATGCTCAATAACCATCAGACTCCTAAATAGCCATGAGACTGCTAAATAGCCATCAGACTGCTAAATAGCCATCAGAATGCTAAAAAACCATCAGACTCCTAAATAGCCATGAGACAGCTAAATAGCCATCAGACTGCTAAATAGCCATCAGACTCCTAAATTGCCGTGAGACAGCTAAATAGCCATCAGACTGCTAAATAGCCATCAGACTGCTAAATAGCCATCAGACTGCTAAATAGCCATCAGACTCCTAAATAGCCGTGAGACAGCTAAATAGCCATCAGACTGCTAAATAGCAATCAGACTGCTAAATAGCCATCAGAACGCTAAATAGCCATCAGACTGCTAAATAGCCATCAGAATGCTCAATAACCATCAGACTCCTAAATAGCCATGAGACAGCTAAATAGCCATCAGACTGCTAAATAGCCATCAGACTCCTAAATTGCCGTGAGACAGCTAAATAGCCATCAGACTGCTTAATAGCCATCAGACTGCTAAATATCCATCAGACTGCTAAATAGCCATCAGTCTGTTAAATATCCATCAGACTGCTAAATAGCCATCAGAATGTTAAATAGCCATCAGACTCCTAAATAACCGTGAGACAGCTAAAAAAACATCAGACTGCTAAATAGCCATCAGACTGCTAAATTGCCATGAGACAACTAAATAGCCATCAGACTGCTAAATAGCAGTGAGACAGCTAAATAGCCATCAGACTGCTAAATAACCATCAGACTCCTAAATAGCCACGAGACAGCTAAATAGCCATCAGACTGCTAAATAGCCATCAGACTGCTAAATAGCCATCAGACTGCTAAATAACCATCAGACTGCTAAATAGCCATCAGACTCCTAAATAGCCATCAGACTTTTAAATAGCCATCAGACTGCTAAATAGCCATCAGACTGCTAAATAGCCATCAGACTGCTAAATAGCCATCAGAATGCTAAATAGCCATCAGAATGCTAAAAAACCATCAGACTCCTAAATAGCCATGAGACAGCTAAATAGCCATCAGACTGCTAAATAGCCATCAGACTCCTAAATTGCCGTGAGACAGCTAAATAGCCATCAGACTGCTTAATAGCCATCAGACTGCTAAATATCCATCAGACTGCTAAATAGCCATCAGTCTGTTAAATATCCATCAGACTGCTAAATAGCCATCAGAATGTTAAATAGCCATCAGACTCCTAAATAACCGTGAGACAGCTAAAAAAACATCAGACTGCTAAATAGCCATCAGACTGCTAAATTGCCATGAGACAACTAAATAGCCATCAGACTGCTAAATAGCAGTGAGACAGCTAAATAGCCATCAGACTGCTAAATAACCATCAGACTCCTAAATAGCCACGAGACAGCTAAATAGCCATCAGACTCCTAAATAGCCATGAGACTGCTAAATAGCCATCAGACTGCTAAATAGCCATCAGAATGCTAAAAAACCATCAGACTCCTAAATAGCCATGAGACTGCTAAATAGCCATCAGACTGCTAAATAGCCATCAGAATGCTAAAAAACCATCAGACTCCTAAATAGCCATGAGACAGCTAAATAGCCATCAGACTGCTAAATAGCCATCAGACTCCTAAATTGCCGTGAGACAGCTAAATAGCCATCAGACTGCTAAATAGCCATCAGACTGCTAAATAGCCATCAGACTGCTAAATAGCCATCAGACTCCTAAATAGCCGTGAGACAGCTAAATAGCCATCAGACTGCTAAATAGCAATCAGACTGCTAAATAGCCATCAGAACGCTAAATAGCCATCAGACTGCTAAATAGCCATCAGAATGCTCAATAACCATCAGACTCCTAAATAGCCATGAGACAGCTAAATAGCCATCAGACTGCTAAATAGCCATCAGACTCCTAAATTGCCGTGAGACAGCTAAATAGCCATCAGACTGCTTAATAGCCATCAGACTGCTAAATATCCATCAGACTGCTAAATAGCCATCAGTCTGTTAAATATCCATCAGACTGCTAAATAGCCATCAGAATGTTAAATAGCCATCAGACTCCTAAATAACCGTGAGACAGCTAAAAAAACATCAGACTGCTAAATAGCCATCAGACTGCTAAATTGCCATGAGACAACTAAATAGCCATCAGACTGCTAAATAGCAGTGAGACAGCTAAATAGCCATCAGACTGCTAAATAACCATCAGACTCCTAAATAGCCACGAGACAGCTAAATAGCCATCAGACTGCTAAATAGCCATCAGACTGCTAAATAGCCATCAGACTGCTAAATAACCATCAGACTGCTAAATAGCCATCAGACTCCTAAATAGCCATCAGACTTTTAAATAGCCATCAGACTGCTAAATAGCCATCAGACTGCTAAATAGCCATCAGACTGCTAAATAGCCATCAGAATGCTAAATAGCCATCAGAATGCTAAAAAACCATCAGACTCCTAAATAGCCATGAGACAGCTAAATAGCCATCAGACTGCTAAATTGCCGTGAGACAGCTAAATAGCCATCAGACTGCTTAATAGCCATCAGACTGCTAAATATCCATCAGACTGCTAAATAGCCATCAGTCTGTTAAATATCCATCAGACTGCTAAATAGCCATCAGAATGTTAAATAGCCATCAGACTCCTAAATAACCGTGAGACAGCTAAAAAAACATCAGACTGCTAAATAGCCATCAGACTGCTAAATTGCCATGAGACAACTAAATAGCCATCAGACTGCTAAATAGCAGTGAGACAGCTAAATAGCCATCAGACTGCTAAATAACCATCAGACTCCTAAATAGCCACGAGACAGCTAAATAGCCATCAGACTCCTAAATTGCCGTGAGACAGCTAAATAGCCATCAGACTGCTAAATATCCATCAGACTGCAAAATAGCCATCAGACTGTTAAATAGCCATCAGTCTGTAAAATAGCCATCAGACTGCTAAATATCCATCAGACTGCTAAATATCCATCAGTCTGTTAAATAGCCATCATACTGCTAAATAGCCATCAGACTGCTAAATAGCCATCAGACTCCTAAATAGCCATAAGACTGTTAAATAGCCATCAGACTGCTAAATAGCCATCAGAATGTTAAATAGCCATCAGACTCCTAAATAGCCGTGAGACAGCTAAATAGCCATCAGACTGCTAAATAGCAATCAGACTGCTAAATAGCCATCAGAACGCTAAATAGCCATCAGACTGCTAAATAGCCATCAGAATGCTCAATAACCATCAGACTCCTAAATAGCCATGAGACTGCTAAATAGCCATCAGACTGCTAAATAGCCATCAGAATGCTAAAAAACCATCAGACTCCTAAATAGCCATGAGACAGCTAAATAGCCATCAGACTGCTAAATAGCCATCAGACTCCTAAATTGCCGTGAGACAGCTAAATAGCCATCAGACTGCTAAATAGCCATCAGACTGCTAAATAGCCATCAGACTGCTAAATAGCCATCAGACTCCTAAATAGCCGTGAGACAGCTAAATAGCCATCAGACTGCTAAATAGCAATCAGACTGCTAAATAGCCATCAGAACGCTAAATAGCCATCAGACTGCTAAATAGCCATCAGAATGCTCAATAACCATCAGACTCCTAAATAGCCATGAGACAGCTAAATAGCCATCAGACTGCTAAATAGCCATCAGACTCCTAAATTGCCGTGAGACAGCTAAATAGCCATCAGACTGCTTAATAGCCATCAGACTGCTAAATATCCATCAGACTGCTAAATAGCCATCAGTCTGTTAAATATCCATCAGACTGCTAAATAGCCATCAGAATGTTAAATAGCCATCAGACTCCTAAATAACCGTGAGACAGCTAAAAAAAACATCAGACTGCTAAATAGCCATCAGACTGCTAAATTGCCATGAGACAACTAAATAGCCATCAGACTGCTAAATAGCAGTGAGACAGCTAAATAGCCATCAGACTGCTAAATAACCATCAGACTCCTAAATAGCCACGAGACAGCTAAATAGCCATCAGACTGCTAAATAGCCATCAGACTGCTAAATAGCCATCAGACTGCTAAATAACCATCAGACTGCTAAATAGCCATCAGACTCCTAAATAGCCATCAGACTTTTAAATAGCCATCAGACTGCTAAATAGCCATCAGACTGCTAAATAGCCATCAGACTGCTAAATAGCCATCAGAATGCTAAATAGCCATCAGAATGCTAAAAAACCATCAGACTCCTAAATAGCCATGAGACAGCTAAATAGCCATCAGACTGCTAAATAGCCATCAGACTCCTAAATTGCCGTGAGACAGCTAAATAGCCATCAGACTGCTTAATAGCCATCAGACTGCTAAATATCCATCAGACTGCTAAATAGCCATCAGTCTGTTAAATATCCATCAGACTGCTAAATAGCCATCAGAATGTTAAATAGCCATCAGACTCCTAAATAACCGTGAGACAGCTAAAAAAACATCAGACTGCTAAATAGCCATCAGACTGCTAAATTGCCATGAGACAACTAAATAGCCATCAGACTGCTAAATAGCAGTGAGACAGCTAAATAGCCATCAGACTGCTAAATAACCATCAGACTCCTAAATAGCCACGAGACAGCTAAATAGCCATCAGACTCCTAAATTGCCGTGAGACAGCTAAATAGCCATCAGACTGCTAAATATCCATCAGACTGCAAAATAGCCATCAGACTGCTAAATATCCATCAGTCTGTTAAATAGCCATCATACTGCTAAATAGCCATCAGACTGCTAAATAGCCATCAGACTGATAAATAGCCATAAGACTGTTAAATAGCCATCAGACTGCTAAATAGCCATCAGAATGTTAAATAGCCATCAGACTCCTAAATAGCCGTGAGACAGCTAAATAGCCATCAGACTGCTAAATAGCAATCAGACTGCTAAATAGCCATCAGAACGCTAAATAGCCATCAGACTGCTAAATAGCCATCAGAATGCTCAATAACCATCAGACTCCTAAATAGCCATGAGACTGCTAAATAGCCATCAGACTGCTAAATAGCCATCAGAATGCTAAAAAACCATCAGACTCCTAAATAGCCATGAGACAGCTAAATAGCCATCAGACTGCTAAATAGCCATCAGACTCCTAAATTGCCGTGAGACAGCTAAATAGCCATCAGACTGCTAAATAGCCATCAGACTGCTAAATAGCCATCAGACTCCTAAATAGCCGTGAGACAGCTAAATAGCCATCAGACTGCTAAATAGCAATCAGACTGCTAAATAGCCATCAGAACGCTAAATAGCCATCAGACTGCTAAATAGCCATCAGAATGCTCAATAACCATCAGACTCCTAAATAGCCATGAGACAGCTAAATAGCCATCAGACTGCTAAATAGCCATCAGACTCCTAAATTGCCGTGAGACAGCTAAATAGCCATCAGACTGCTTAATAGCCATCAGACTGCTAAATATCCATCAGACTGCTAAATAGCCATCAGTCTGTTAAATATCCATCAGACTGCTAAATAGCCATCAGAATGTTAAATAGCCATCAGACTCCTAAATAACCGTGAGACAGCTAAAAAAAACATCAGACTGCTAAATAGCCATCAGACTGCTAAATTGCCATGAGACAACTAAATAGCCATCAGACTGCTAAATAGCAGTGAGACAGCTAAATAGCCATCAGACTGCTAAATAACCATCAGACTCCTAAATAGCCACGAGACAGCTAAATAGCCATCAGACTGCTAAATAGCCATCAGACTGCTAAATAGCCATCAGACTGCTAAATAACCATCAGACTGCTAAATAGCCATCAGACTCCTAAATAGCCATCAGACTTTTAAATAGCCATCAGACTGCTAAATAGCCATCAGACTGCTAAATAGCCATCAGACTGCTAAATAGCCATCAGAATGCTAAATAGCCATCAGAATGCTAAAAAACCATCAGACTCCTAAATAGCCATGAGACAGCTAAATAGCCATCAGACTGCTAAATAGCCATCAGACTCCTAAATTGCCGTGAGACAGCTAAATAGCCATCAGACTGCTTAATAGCCATCAGACTGCTAAATATCCATCATACTGCTAAATAGCCATCAGAATGTTAAATAGCCATCAGACTCCTAAATAACCGTGAGACAGCTAAAAAAACATCAGACTGCTAAATAGCCATCAGACTGCTAAATTGCCATGAGACAACTAAATAGCCATCAGACTGCTAAATAGCAGTGAGACAGCTAAATAGCCATCAGACTGCTAAATAACCATCAGACTCCTAAATAGCCACGAGACAGCTAAATAGCCATCAGACTCCTAAATTGCCGTGAGACAGCTAAATAGCCATCAGACTGCTAAATATCCATCAGACTGCAAAATAGCCATCAGACTGCTAAATATCCATCAGTCTGTTAAATAGCCATCATACTGCTAAATAGCCATCAGACTGCTAAATAGCCATCAGACTGATAAATAGCCATAAGACTGTTAAATAGCCATCAGACTGCTAAATAGCCATCAGAATGTTAAATAGCCATCAGACTCCTAAATAGCCGTGAGACAGCTAAATAGCCATCAGACTGCTAAATAGCAATCAGACTGCTAAATAGCCATCAGAACGCTAAATAGCCATCAGACTGCTAAATAGCCATCAGAATGCTCAATAACCATCAGACTCCTAAATAGCCATGAGACTGCTAAATAGCCATCAGACTGCTAAATAGCCATCAGAATGCTAAAAAACCATCAGACTCCTAAATAGCCATGAGACAGCTAAATAGCCATCAGACTGCTAAATAGCCATCAGACTCCTAAATTGCCGTGAGACAGCTAAATAGCCATCAGACTGCTAAATAGCCATCAGACTGCTAAATAGCCATCAGACTCCTAAATAGCCGTGAGACAGCTAAATAGCCATCAGACTGCTAAATAGCAATCAGACTGCTAAATAGCCATCAGAACGCTAAATAGCCATCAGACTGCTAAATAGCCATCAGAATGCTCAATAACCATCAGACTCCTAAATAGCCATGAGACAGCTAAATAGCCATCAGACTGCTAAATAGCCATCAGACTCCTAAATTGCCGTGAGACAGCTAAATAGCCATCAGACTGCTTAATAGCCATCAGACTGCTAAATATCCATCAGACTGCTAAATAGCCATCAGTCTGTTAAATATCCATCAGACTGCTAAATAGCCATCAGAATGTTAAATAGCCATCAGACTCCTAAATAACCGTGAGACAGCTAAAAAAACATCAGACTGCTAAATAGCCATCAGACTGCTAAATTGCCATGAGACAACTAAATAGCCATCAGACTGCTAAATAGCAGTGAGACAGCTAAATAGCCATCAGACTGCTAAATAACCATCAGACTCCTAAATAGCCACGAGACAGCTAAATAGCCATCAGACTGCTAAATAGCCATCAGACTGCTAAATAGCCATCAGACTGCTAAATAACCATCAGACTCCTAAATAGCCATCAGACTGCTAAATACCCATCAGACTGCTAAATAGCCATCAGACTCCTAAATAGCCATCAGACTTTTAAATAGCCATCAGACTGCTAAATAGCCATCAGACTGCTAAATAGCCATCAGACTGCTAAATAGCCATCAGAATGCTAAATAGCCATCAGAATGCTAAAAAACCATCAGACTCCTAAATAGCCATGAGACAGCTAAATAGCCATCAGACAGCTAAATAGCCATCAGACTGCTAAATAGCCATCAGACTGCTAAATAGCCATCAGACTGCTAAATAGCCATCAGACTGTTAAATAGCCATCAGTCTGTAAAGTAGCCATCAGACTGCTAAATAGCCATCAGACTCCTAAATAGCCGTGAGATAGCTAAAAAAAACATCAGACTGCTAAATAGCCATCAGACTGCTAAATAGCCACGAGACAACTAAATAGCCATCAGACTGCTAAATAGCAGTGAGACAGCTAAATAGCCATCAGACTCCTAAATAGCCATCAGACTGCTAAATAGCCATCAGAATGCTAAATAGCCATCAGAATGCTAAATAACCATCAGACTCCTAAATAGCCATCAGACTGCTAAATAGCCATCAGACTGCTAAATAGCCATCAGACTGCTAAATAGCCATCAGACTTTTAAATAGCCATCAGACTGCTAAATAGCCATCAGAATGCTAAATAGCCATCAGAATGCTAAATAACCATCAGACTCCTAAATAGCCATCAGACTGCTAAATAGCCATCTGACTGTTAAATAGCCATCAGACTGCTAAATAGCCATCAGTCTGCTAAATAGCCATCAGACTCCAAAATAGCCGTGAGACAGCTAAATAGCCATCAGACTGCTAAATAGCCATCAGACTGCTAAATAGCCATCAGACTGCTAAATAGCCATCAGACTGCTAAATAGCCATCAGACTGCTAAATAGCCATCAGACTGTTAAATAGCCATCAGACTGCTAAATAGCCATCAGACTGCTAAATAACCATCAGACTCCTAAATAGCCATCAGACTGCTAAATAGCCATCAGACTCCTAAATAGCCGTCAGATAGCTAAATAGCCATCAGACTGCTAAATAGCCATCAGACTGCTAAATAGCAGTGAGACAGCTAAATAGCCATCAGACTGCTAAATAACCATCAGACTCCTAAATAGCCACGAGACAGCTAAATAGCCATCAGACTGCTAAATAGCCATCAGACTGCTAAATAGCCATCAGACTGCTAAATAACCATCAGACTCCTAAATAGCCATCAGACTGCTAAATACCCATCAGACTGCTAAATAGCCATCAGACTCCTAAATAGCCATCAGACTTTTAAATAGCCATCAGACTGCTAAATAGCCATCAGACTGCTAAATAGCCATCAGACTGCTAAATAGCCATCAGAATGCTAAATAGCCATCAGAATGCTAAAAAACCATCAGACTCCTAAATAGCCATGAGACAGCTAAATAGCCATCAGACAGCTAAATAGCCATCAGACTACTAAATAGCCATCAGACTGCTAAATAGCCATCAGACTGCTAAATAGCCATCAGACTGTTAAATAGCCATCAGTCTGTAAAGTAGCCATCAGACTGCTAAATAGCCATCAGACTCCTAAATAGCCGTGAGATAGCTAAAAAAAACATCAGACTGCTAAATAGCCATCAGACAGCTAAATAGCCATCAGACTCCTAAATAGCCATCAGACTGCT
This sequence comes from Salvelinus alpinus, assembly GCF_045679555.1. Taxonomy (NCBI): domain Eukaryota; kingdom Metazoa; phylum Chordata; class Actinopteri; order Salmoniformes; family Salmonidae; genus Salvelinus; species Salvelinus alpinus. The sequence goes on along the minus strand of NC_092090.1, from coordinate 6,858,118 downwards.
AAATAGCCATCAGAATGCTAAATAGCCATCAGAATGCTAAATAACCATCAGACTCCTAAATAGCCATCAGACTGCTAAATAGCCATCAGACTGCTAAATAGCCATCAGACTGCTAAATAGCCATCAGACTTTTAAATAGCCATCAGACTGCTAAATAGCCATCAGACTGCTAAATAGCCATCAGAATGCTAAATAGCCATCAGAATGCTAAATAACCATCAGACTCCTAAATAGCCATCAGACTGCTAAATAGCCATCAGACTGTTAAATAGCCATCAGACTGCTAAATAGCCATCAGTCTGCTAAATAGCCATCAGACTCCAAAATAGCCGTGAGACAGCTAAATAGCCATCAGACTGCTAAATAGCCATCAGACTGCTAAATAGCCATCAGACTGCTAAATAGCCATCAGACTGCTAAATAGCCATCAGACTGTTAAATAGCCATCAGACTGCTAAATAGCCATCAGACTGCTAAATAACCATCAGACTCCTAAATAGCCATCAGACTGCTAAATAGCCATCAGACTGTTAAATAGCCATCAGACTGCTAAATAGCCATCAGACTGCTAAAGAGCCATCAGACTCCTAAATAGCCGTGAGACAGCTAAATAGCCATCAGACTGCTAAATAGCCATCAGACTGCTAAATAGCCATCAGAGTGCTAAATAGCCATCAGAATGTTAAATAGCCATCAGACTCCTAAATAACCGTGAGACAGCTAAATAGCCATCAGACTGTTAAATAGCAATCGGACTGCTAAATAGCCATCAGAACGCTAAATAGCCATCAGACTGCTAAATAGCCATCAGACTGCTAAATAGCCATCAGAATGCTAAATAACCATCAGACTCCTAAATAGCCATGAGACTGCTAAATAGCCATCAGACTGCTAAATAGCCATCAGAAAGCTAAAAAACCATCAGACTCATAAATAGCCATGAGACAGCTAAATAGCCATCAGACAGCTAAATAGCCATCAGACTGCTAAATAGCCATCAGACTGCTAAATAGCCATCAGACTGCTAAATAGCCATCAGACTGTTAAATAGCCATCAGTCTGTAAAATAGCCATCAGACTGCTAAATAGCCATCAGACTCCTAAATAGCCGTGAGATAGCTAAAAAAAACATCAGACTGCTAAATAGCCATCAGACTGCTAAATAGCCACGAGACAACTAAATAGCCATCAGACTGCTAAATAGCCGCGAGACAACTAAATAGCCATCAGACTGCTAAATAGCCATCAGACTGCTAAATAGCAGTGAGACAGCTAAATAGCCATCAGACTCCTAAATAGCCATCAGACTGCTAAATAGCCATCAGAATGCTAAATAGCCATCAGAATGCTAAATAACCATCAGACTCCTAAATAGCCATCAGACTGCTAAATAGCCATCAGACTGCTAAATAGCCATCAGACTGCTAAATAGCCATCAGACTTTTAAATAGCCATCAGACTGCTAAATAGCCATCAGACTGCTAAATAGCCATCAGAATGCTAAATAGCCATCAGAATGCTAAATAACCATCAGATTCCTAAATAGCCATCAGACTGCTAAATAGCCATCAGACTGCTAAATAGCCATCAGAACGCTAAATAGCCATCAGACTGCTAAATAGCCATCAGACTGCTAAATAGCCATCAGAATGCTAAATAACCATCAGACTCCTAAATAGCCATGAGACTGCTAAATAGCCATCAGACTGCTAAATAGCCATCAGAAAGCTAAAAAACCATCAGACTCATAAATAGCCATGAGACAGCTAAATAGCCATCAGACAGCTAAATAGCCATCAGACTGCTAAATAGCCATCAGACTGCTAAATAGCCATCAGACTGCTAAATAGCCATCAGACTGTTAAATAGCCATCAGTCTGTAAAATAGCCATCAGACTGCTAAATAGCCATCAGACTCCTAAATAGCCGTGAGATAGCTAAAAAAAACATCAGACTGCTAAATAGCCATCAGACTGCTAAATAGCCACGAGACAACTAAATAGCCATCAGACTGCTAAATAGCCGCGAGACAACTAAATAGCCATCAGACTGCTAAATAGCCATCAGACTGCTAAATAGCAGTGAGACAGCTAAATAGCCATCAGACTCCTAAATAGCCATCAGACTGCTAAATAGCCATCAGAATGCTAAATAGCCATCAGAATGCTAAATAACCATCAGACTCCTAAATAGCCATCAGACTGCTAAATAGCCATCAGACTGCTAAATAGCCATCAGACTGCTAAATAGCCATCAGACTTTTAAATAGCCATCAGACTGCTAAATAGCCATCAGACTGCTAAATAGCCATCAGAATGCTAAATAGCCATCAGAATGCTAAATAACCATCAGATTCCTAAATAGCCATCAGACTGCTAAATAGCCATCAGACTGTTAAATAGCCATCAGTCTGTAAAATAGCCATCAGACTGCTAAATAGCCATCAGACTCCTAAATAGCCGTGAGATAGCTAAAAAAAACATCAGACTGCTAAATAGCCATCAGACTGCTAAATAGCCACGAGACAACTAAATAGCCATCAGACTGCTAAATAGCCGCGAGACAACTAAATAGCCATCAGACTGCTAAATAGCCATCAGACTGCTAAATAGCAGTGAGACAGCTAAATAGCCATCAGACTCCTAAATAGCCATCAGACTGCTAAATAGCCATCAGAATGCTAAATAGCCATCAGAATGCTAAATAGCCATCAGAATGCTAAATAACCATCAGACTCCTAAATAGCCATCAGACTGCTAAATAGCCATCAGACTGCTAAATAGCCATCAGACTGCTAAATAACCATCAGACTGCTAAATAGCCATCAGACTGCTAAATAGCCATCAGAATGCTAAATAGCCATCAGAATGCTAAATAACCATCAGATTCCTAAATAGCCATCAGACTGCTAAATAGCCATCAGACTGTTAAATAGCCATCAGACTGCTAAATAGCCATCAGTCTGCTAAATAGCCATCAGACTCCAAAATAGCCGTGAGACAGCTAAATAGCCATCAGACTGCTAAATAGCCATCAGACTGCTAAATAGCCATCAGACTGCTAAATAGCCATCAGACTGCTAAATAGCCATCAGACTGCTAAATAGCCATCAGACTGTTAAATAGCCATCAGACTGCTAAATAGCCATCAGACTGCTAAATAACCATCAGACTCCTAAATAGCCATCAGACTGCTAAATAGCCATCAGACTGTTAAATAGCCATCAGACTGCTAAATAGCCATCAGACTGCTAAATAGCCATCAGACTCCTAAATAGCCGTGAGACAGCTAAATAGCCATCAGACTGCTAAATACCCATCAGACTGCTAAATAGCCATCAGACTGCTAAATAGCCATCAGACTGTTAAATAGCCATCAGACTGCTAAATAGCCATCAGACTGCTAAATAGCCATCAGAATGCTAAATAACCATCAGACTCCTAAATAGCCATCAGACTGCTAAAAAGCCATCAGACTGTTAAATAGCCATAAGACTGCTAAATAGCCATCAGTCTGCTAAATAGCCATCAGACTCCAAAATAGCCGTGAGACAGCTAAATAGCCATCAGACTGCTAAATACCCATCAGACTGCTAAATAGCCATCAGACTGCTAAATAGCAATCAGACTCCTAAATAGCCATCAGAATGCTAAATAGCCATCAGACTCCTAAATAGCCGTGAGACAGCTAAATAGCCATCAGACTGCTAAATAGCAGTGAGACTGCTAAATAGCCATCAGACTCCTAAATTGCCGTGAGACAGCTAAATAGCCATCAGACTGCTAAATATCCATCAGACTGCAAAATAGCCATCAGACTGTTAAATAGCCATCAGTCTGTAAAATAGCCATCAGACTGCTAAATATCCATCAGACTGCTAAATATCCATCAGTCTGTTAAATAGCCATCATACTGCTAAATAGCCATCAGACTGCTAAATAGCCATCAGACTGATAAATAGCCATAAGACTGTTAAATAGCCATCAGACTGCTAAATAGCCATCAGAATGTTAAATAGCCATCAGACTCCTAAATAGCCGTGAGACAGCTAAATAGCCATCAGACTGCTAAATAGCAATCAGACTGCTAAATAGCCATCAGAACGCTAAATAGCCATCAGACTGCTAAATAGCCATCAGAATGCTCAATAACCATCAGACTCCTAAATAGCCATGAGACTGCTAAATAGCCATCAGACTGCTAAATAGCCATCAGAATGCTAAAAAACCATCAGACTCCTAAATAGCCATGAGACAGCTAAATAGCCATCAGACTGCTAAATAGCCATCAGACTCCTAAATTGCCGTGAGACAGCTAAATAGCCATCAGACTGCTAAATAGCCATCAGACTGCTAAATAGCCATCAGACTCCTAAATAGCTGTGAGACAGCTAAATAGCCATCAGACTGCTAAATAGCAATCAGACTGCTAAATAGCCATCAGAACGCTAAATAGCCATCAGACTGCTAAATAGCCATCAGAATGCTCAATAACCATCAGACTCCTAAATAGCCAGGAGACAGCTAAATAGCCATCAGACTGCTAAATAGCCATCAGACTCCTAAATTGCCGTGAGACAGCTAAATAGCCATCAGACTGCTTAATAGCCATCAGACTGCTAAATATCCATCAGACTGCTAAATAGCCATCAGTCTGTTAAATAGCCATCAGACTGCTAAATAGCCATCAGACTGCTAAATAGCCATCAGTCTGCTAAATAGCCATCAGACTCCTAAATAGCCGTGAGACAGCTAAATAGCCATCAGACTGCTAAATAGCCATCAGACTGCTAAATAGCCATCAGACTGTTAAATAGCCATCAGACTGCTAAATAGCCATCAGTCTGCTAAATAACCATCAGACTCCTAAATAGCCATGAGACTGCTAAATAGCCATCAGACTGCTAAATAGCAATCAGACTGCTAAATAGCCATCGAACGCTAAATAGCCATCAGACTCCTAAATAGCCATCAGACTGCTAAATAGCCATCAGACTGTTAAATAGCCATCAGACTGCTAAATAGCCATCAGACTGCTAAATAGCCATCAGACTCCTAAATAGCCGTGAGACAGCTAAATAGCCATCAGACTGCTAAATACCCATCAGACTGCTAAATAGCCATCAGACTGCTAAATAGCCATCAGACTGTTAAATAGCCATCAGACTGCTAAATAGCCATCAGACTGCTAAAAAGCCATCAGACTGTTAAATAGCCATAAGACTGCTAAATAGCCATCAGTCTGCTAAATAGCCATCAGACTCCAAAATAGCCGTGAGACAGCTAAATAGCCATCAGACTGCTAAATACCCATCAGACTGCTAAATAGCCATCAGACTGCTAAATAGCAATCAGACTCCTAAATAGCCATCAGAATGCTAAATAGCCATCAGACTCCTAAATAGCCGTGAGACAGCTAAATAGCCATCAGACTGCTAAATAGCAGTGAGACTGCTAAATAGCCATCAGACTCCTAAATTGCCGTGAGACAGCTAAATAGCCATCAGACTGCTAAATATCCATCAGACTGCAAAATAGCCATCAGACTGTTAAATAGCCATCAGTCTGTAAAATAGCCATCAGACTGCTAAATATCCATCAGACTGCTAAATATCCATCAGTCTGTTAAATAGCCATCATACTGCTAAATAGCCATCAGACTGCTAAATAGCCATCAGACTGATAAATAGCCATAAGACTGTTAAATAGCCATCAGACTGCTAAATAGCCATCAGAATGTTAAATAGCCATCAGACTCCTAAATAGCCGTGAGACAGCTAAATAGCCATCAGACTGCTAAATAGCAATCAGACTGCTAAATAGCCATCAGAACGCTAAATAGCCATCAGACTGCTAAATAGCCATCAGAATGCTCAATAACCATCAGACTCCTAAATAGCCATGAGACTGCTAAATAGCCATCAGACTGCTAAATAGCCATCAGAATGCTAAAAAACCATCACACTCCTAAATAGCCATGAGACAGCTAAATAGCCATCAGACTGCTAAATAGCCATCAGACTCCTAAATTGCCGTGAGACAGCTAAATAGCCATCAGACTGCTAAATAGCCATCAGACTGCTAAATAGCCATCAGACTGCTAAATAGCCATCAGACTCCTAAATAGCCGTGAGACAGCTAAATAGCCATCAGACTGCTAAATAGCAATCAGACTGCTAAATAGCCATCAGAACGCTAAATAGCCATCAGACTGCTAAATAGCCATCAGAATGCTCAATAACCATCAGACTCCTAAATAGCCAGGAGACAGCTAAATAGCCATCAGACTGCTAAATAGCCATCAGACTCCTAAATTGCCGTGAGACAGCTAAATAGCCATCAGACTGCTTAATAGCCATCAGACTGCTAAATATCCATCAGACTGCTAAATAGCCATCAGTCTGTTAAATAGCCATCAGACTGCTAAATAGCCATCAGACTGCTAAATAGCCATCAGTCTGCTAAATAGCCATCAGACTCCTAAATAGCCGTGAGACAGCTAAATAGCCATCAGACTGCTAAATAGCCATCAGACTGCTAAATAGCCATCAGACTGTTAAATAGCCATCAGACTGCTAAATAGCCATCAGTCTGCTAAATAACCATCAGACTCCTAAATAGCCATGAGACTGCTAAATAGCCATCAGACTGCTAAATAGCAATCAGACTGCTAAATAGCCATCAGAACGCTAAATAGCCATCAGACTGCTAAATAGCCATCAGAATGCTCAATAACCATCAGACTCCTAAATAGCCAGGAGACAGCTAAATAGCCATCAGACTGCTAAATAGCCATCAGACTCCTAAATTGCCGTGAGACAGCTAAATAGCCATCAGACTGCTTAATAGCCATCAGACTGCTAAATATCCATCAGACTGCTAAATAGCCATCAGTCTGTTAAATAGCCATCAGACTGCTAAATAGCCATCAGACTGCTAAATAGCCATCAGTCTGCTAAATAGCCATCAGACTCCTAAATAGCCGTGAGACAGCTAAATAGCCATCAGACTGCTAAATAGCCATCAGACTGCTAAATAGCCATCAGACTGTTAAATAGCCATCAGACTGCTAAATAGCCATCAGTCTGCTAAATAACCATCAGACTCCTAAATAGCCATGAGACTGCTAAATAGCCATCAGACTGCTAAATAGCAATCAGACTGCTAAATAGCCATCGAACGCTAAATAGCCATCAGACTGCTAAATAGCCATCAGAATGCTCAATAACCATCAGACTCCTAAATAGCCATGAGACAGCTAAATAGCCATCAGACTGCTAAATAGCCATCAGACTCCTAAATTGCCGTGAGACAGCTAAATAGCCATCAGACTGCTTAATAGCCATCAGACTGCTAAATATCCATCAGACTGCTAAATAGCCATCAGTCTGTTAAATAGCCATCAGACTGCTAAATAGCCATCAGACTGTTAAATAGCCATCAGACTGCTAAATAGCCATCAGACTCCTAAATAGCCGTGAGACAGCTAAATAGCCATCAGACTCCTAAATAGCCATCAGACTGCTAAATAGCCATCAGACTCCTAAATTGCCGTGAGACAGCTAAATAGCCATCAGACTGCTTAATAGCCATCAGACTGCTAAATATCCATCAGACTGCTAAATAGCCATCAGACTGTTAAATAGCCATCAGACTGCTAAATAGCCATCAGACTGCTAAATAGCAATCAGAATGCTAAATAACCATCAGACTCCTAAATAGCCATCAGACTGCTAAAAAGCCATCAGACTGTTAAATAGCCATAAGACTGCTAAATAGCCATCAGTCTGCTAAATAGCCATCAGACTGCTAAATACCCATCAGACTGCTAAATAGCCATCAGAATGCTAAATAGCCATCAGACTCCTAAATAGCCATCAGACTTTTAAATAGCCATCAGACTGCTAAATAGCCATCAGACTGCTAAATAGCCATCAGACTGCTAAATAGCCATCAGAATGCTAAATAGCCATCAGAATGCTAAAAAACCATCAGACTCCTAAATAGCCATGAGACAGCTAAATAGCCATCAGACAGCTAAATAGCCATCAGACTGCTAAATAGCCATCAGACTGCTAAATAGCCATCAGACTGCTAAATAGCCATCAGACTGTTAAATAGCCATCAGTCTGTAAAGTAGCCATCAGACTGCTAAATAGCCATCAGACTCCTAAATAGCCGTGAGATAGCTAAAAAAAACATCAGACTGCTAAATAGCCATCAGACTGCTAAATAGCCACGAGACAACTAAATAGCCATCAGACTGCTAAATAGCAGTGAGACAGCTAAATAGCCATCAGACTCCTAAATAGCCATCAGAATGCTAAATAACCATCAGACTCCTAAATAGCCACCAGACTGCTAAATAGCCATCAGACTGCTAAATAGCCATCAGAATGCTAAATAACCATCAGACTCCTAAATAGCCACCAGACTGCTAAATAGCCATCAGACTGCTAAATAGCCATCAGACTGCTAAATAGCCATCAGACTTTTAAATAGCCATCAGACTGCTAAATAGCCATCAGACTGCTAAATAGCCATCAGAATGCTAAATAGCCATCAGAATGCTAAATAACCATCAGACTCCTAAATAGCCATCAGACTGCTAAATAGCCATCAGACTGTTAAATAGCCATCAGACTGCTAAATAGCCATCAGTCTGCTAAATAGCCATCAGACTCCAAAATAGCCGTGAGACAGCTAAATAGCCATCAGACTGCTAAATAGCCATCAGACTGCTAAATAGCCATCAGACTGCTAAATAGCCATCAGACTGCTAAATAGCCATCAGACTGCTAAATAGCCATCAGAATGCTAAATAGCCATCAGAATGCTAAATAACCATCAGACTCCTAAATAGCCACCAGACTGCTAAATAGCCATCAGACTGCTAAATAGCCATCAGACTGCTAAATAGCCATCAGACTTTTAAATAGCCATCAGACTGCTAAATAGCCATCAGACTGCTAAATAGCCATCAGAATGCTAAATAGCCATCAGAATGCTAAATAACCATCAGACTCCTAAATAGCCATCAGACTGCTAAATAGCCATCAGACTGTTAAATAGCCATCAGACTGCTAAATAGCCATCAGTCTGCTAAATAGCCATCAGACTCCAAAATAGCCGTGAGACAGCTAAATAGCCATCAGACTGCTAAATAGCCATCAGACTGCTAAATAGCCATCAGACTGCTAAATAGCCATCAGACTGCTAAATAGCCATCAGACTGCTAAATAGCCATCAGACTGTTAAATAGCCATCAGACTGCTAAATAGCCATCAGTCTGCTAAATAGCCATCAGACTCCAAAATAGCCGTGAGACAGCTAAATAGCCATCAGACTGCTAAATAGCCATCAGACTGCTAAATAGCCATCAGACTGCTAAATAGCCATCAGACTGCTAAATAGCCATCAGACTGCTAAATAGCCATCAGACTGTTAAATAGCCATCAGACTGCTAAATAGCCATCAGACTGCTAAATAACCATCAGACTCCTAAATAGCCATCAGACTGCTAAATAGCCATCAGACTGTTAAATAGCCATCAGACTGCTAAATAGCCATCAGACTGCTAAAGAGCCATCAGACTCCTAAATAGCCGTGAGACAGCTAAATAGCCATCAGACTGCTAAATAGCCATCAGACTGCTAAATAGCCATCAGAGTGCTAAATAGCCATCAGAATGTTAAATAGCCATCAGACTCCTAAATAACCGTGAGACAGCTAAATAGCCATCAGACTGTTAAATAGCAATCGGACTGCTAAATAGCCATCAGAACGCTAAATAGCCATCAGACTGCTAAATAGCCATCAGACTGCTAAATAGCCATCAGAATGCTAAATAACCATCAGACTCCTAAATAGCCATGAGACTGCTAAATAGCCATCAGACTGCTAAATAGCCATCAGAATGCTAAAAAACCATCAGACTCCTAAATAGCCATGAGACAGCTAAATAGCCATCAGACAGCTAAATAGCCATCAGACTGCTAAATAGCCATCAGACTGCTAAATAGCCATCAGACTGCTAAATAGCCATCAGACTGTTAAATAGCCATCAGTCTGTAAAATAGCCATTAGACTGCTAAATAGCCATCAGACTCCTAAATAGCCGTGAGATAGCTAAAAAAAACATCAGACTGCTAAATAGCCACGAGACAACTAAATAGCCATCAGACTGCTAAATAGCCGCGAGACAACTAAATAGCCATCAGACTGCTAAATAGCCATCAGACTGCTAAATAGCCATCAGAATGCTAAATAGCCATCAGAATGCTAAATAACCATCAGACTCCTAAATAGCCATCAGACTGCTAAATAGCCATCAGACTGCTAAATAGCCATCAGACTTTTAAATAGCCATCAGACTGCTAAATAGCCATCAGACTGCTAAATAGCCATCAGAATGCTAAATAGCCATCAGACTGTTAAATAGCCATCAGACTGCTAAATAGCCATCAGTCTGCTAAATAGCCATCAGACTCCAAAATAGCCATGAGACAGCTAAATAGCCATCAGACTGCTAAATAGCCATCAGACTGCTAAATAGCCATCAGAATGCTAAATAGCCATCAGAATGCTAAATAACCATCAGACTCCTAAATAGCCATCAGACTGCTAAATAGCCATCAGACTGCTAAATAGCCATCAGACTTTTAAATAGCCATCAGACTGCTAAATAGCCATCAGACTGCTAAATAGCCATCAGAATGCTAAATAGCCATCAGACTGTTAAATAGCCATCAGACTGCTAAATAGCCATCAGTCTGCTAAATAGCCATCAGACTCCAAAATAGCCGTGAGACAGCTAAATAGCCATCAGACTGCTAAATAGCCATCAGACTGCTAAATAGCCATCAGACTGTTAAATAGCCATCAGACTGCTAAATAGCCATCAGACTGCTAAATAACCATCAGACTCCTAAATAGCCATCAGACTGCTAAATAGCCATCAGACTGTTAAATAGCCATCAGACTGCTAAATAGCCATCAGACTGCTAAATAGCCATCAGACTCCTAAATAGCCGTGAGACAGCTAAATAGCCATCAGACTGCTAAATAGCCATCAGACTGTGAAATAGCCATCAGACTGCTAAATACCCAACAGACTGCTAAATAGCCATCAGACTGCTAAATAGCCATCAGACTGTTAAATAGCCATCAGACTGCTAAATAGCCATCAGACTGCTAAATAGCCATCAGACTGCTAAATAGCCATCAGACTGCTAAATAGCCATCAGAATGCTAAATAACCATCAGACTCCTAAATAGCCATCAGACTGCTAAAAAGCCATCAGACTGTTAAATAGCCATAAGACTGCTAAATAGCCATCAGACTGCTAAATAGCCATCAGACTGCTAAATAGCCATCAGACTGTTAAATAGCCATCAGACTGTTAAATAGCCATCAGACTGCTAAATAGCCATCAGACTGCTAAATAGCCATCAGACTGCTAAATAGCCATCAGAATGCTAAATAACCATCAGACTCCTAAATAGCCATCAGACTGCTAAAAAGCCATCAGACTGTTAAATAGCCATAAGACTGCTAAATAGCCATCAGTCTGCTAAATAGCCATCAGACTCCAAAATAGCTGTGAGACAGCTAAATAGCCATCAGACTGCTAAATACCCATCAGACTGCTAAATAGCCATCAGACTGCTGAATAGCAATCAGACTCCTAAATAGCCATCAGAATGCTAAATAGCCATCAGACTCCTAAATAGCCGTGAGACAGCTAAATAGCCATCAGACTGCTAAATAGCAGTGAGACTGCTAAATAGCCATCAGACTCCTAAATTGCCGTGAGACAGCTAAATAGCCATCAGACTGCTAAATATCCATCAGACTGCAAAATAGCCATCAGACTGTTAAATAGCCATCAGTCTGTAAAATAGCCATCAGACTGCTAAATATCCATCAGACTGCTAAATATCCATCAGTCTGTTAAATAGCCATCAGACTGCTAAATAGCCATCAGACTGCTAAATAGCCATCAGACTGATAAATAGCCATAAGACTGTTAAATAGCCATCAGACTGCTAAATAGCCATCAGAATGTTAAATAGCCATCAGACTCCTAAATAGCCGTGAGACAGCTAAATAGCCATCAGACTGCTAAATAGCAATCAGACTGCTAAATAGCCATCAGAACGCTAAATAGCCATCAGACTGCTAAATAGCCATCAGAATGCTCAATAACCATCAGACTCCTAAATAGCCATGAGACTGCTAAATAGCCATCAGACTGCTAAATAGCCATCAGAATGCTAAAAAACCATCAGACTCCTAAATAGCCATGAGACAGCTAAATAGCCATCAGACTGCTAAATAGCCATCAGACTGCTAAATAGCCATCAGACTGCTAAATAGCCATCAGACTCCTAAATAGCCGTGAGACAGCTAAATAGCCATCAGACTGCTAAATAGCAATCAGACTGCTAAATAGCCATCAGAACGCTAAATAGCCATCAGACTGCTAAATAGCCATCAGAATGCTCAATAACCATCAGACTCCTAAATAGCCATGAGACAGCTAAATAGCCATCAGACTGCTAAATAGCCATCAGACTCCTAAATTGCCGTGAGACAGCTAAATAGCCATCAGACTGCTAAATATCCATCAGACTGCTAAATAGCCATCAGTCTGTTAAATAGCCATCAGACTGCTAAATAGCCATCAGTCTGCTAAATAGCCATCAGACTCCTAAATAGCCGTGAGACAGCTAAATAGCCATCAGACTGCTAAATAGCCATCAGACTGCTAAATAGCCATCAGACTGTTAAATAGCCATCAGACTGCTAAATAGCCATCAGTCTGCTAAATAACCATCAGACTCCTAAATAGCCATGAGACTGCTAAATAGCCATCAGACTGCTAAATAGCAATCAGACTGCTAAATAGCCATCAGACTGTTAAATAGCCATCAGACTGCTAAATAGCCATCAGACTGCTAAATAACCATCAGACTCCTAAATAGCCATCAGACTGCTAAATAGCCATCAGACTGTTAAATAGCCATCAGACTGCTAAATAGCCATCAGACTGCTAAATAGCCATCAGACTCCTAAATAGCCGTGAGACAGCTAAATAGCCATCAGACTGCTAAATAGCCATCAGACTGTTAAATAGCCATCAGACTGCTAAATACCCATCAGACTGCTAAATAGCCATCAGACTGCTAAATAGCCATCAGACTGTTAAATAGCCATCAGACTGCTAAATAGCCATCAGACTGCTAAATAGCCATCAGACTGCTAAATAGCCATCAGACTGCTAAATAGCCATCAGAATGCTAAATAACCATCAGACTCCTAAATAGCCATCAGACTGCTAAAAAGCCATCAGACTGTTAAATAGCCATAAGACTGCTAAATAGCCATCAGACTGCTAAATAGCCATCAGACTGCTAAATAGCCATCAGACTGTTAAATAGCCATCAGACTGTTAAATAGCCATCAGACTGCTAAATAGCCATCAGACTGCTAAATAGCCATCAGACTGCTAAATAGCCATCAGAATGCTAAATAACCATCAGACTCCTAAATAGCCATCAGACTGCTAAAAAGCCATCAGACTGTTAAATAGCCATAAGACTGCTAAATAGCCATCAGTCTGCTAAATAGCCATCAGACTCCAAAATAGCTGTGAGACAGCTAAATAGCCATCAGACTGCTAAATACCCATCAGACTGCTAAATAGCCATCAGACTGCTGAATAGCAATCAGACTCCTAAATAGCCATCAGAATGCTAAATAGCCATCAGACTCCTAAATAGCCGTGAGACAGCTAAATAGCCATCAGACTGCTAAATAGCAGTGAGACTGCTAAATAGCCATCAGACTCCTAAATTGCCGTGAGACAGCTAAATAGCCATCAGACAGCTAAATATCCATCAGACTGCAAAATAGCCATCAGACTGTTAAATAGCCATCAGTCTGTAAAATAGCCATCAGACTGCTAAATATCCATCAGACTGCTAAATATCCATCAGTCTGTTAAATAGCCATCAGACTGCTAAATAGCCATCAGACTGCTAAATAGCCATCAGACTGATAAATAGCCATAAGACTGTTAAATAGCCATCAGACTCCTAAATAGCCGTGAGACAGCTAAATAGCCATCAGACTGCTAAATAGCAATCAGACTGCTAAATAGCCATCAGAACGCTAAATAGCCATCAGACTGCTAAATAGCCATCAGAATGCTCAATAACCATCAGACTCCTAAATAGCCATGAGACTGCTAAATAGCCATCAGACTGCTAAATAGCCATCAGAATGCTAAAAAACCATCAGACTCCTAAATAGCCATGAGACAGCTAAATAGCCATCAGACTGCTAAATAGCCATCAGACTGCTAAATAGCCATCAGACTGCTAAATAGCCATCAGACTCCTAAATAGCCGTGAGACAGCTAAATAGCCATCAGACTGCTAAATAGCAATCAGACTGCTAAATAGCCATCAGAACGCTAAATAGCCATCAGACTGCTAAATAGCCATCAGAATGCTCAATAACCATCAGACTCCTAAATAGCCATGAGACAGCTAAATAGCCATCAGACTGCTAAATAGCCATCAGACTCCTAAATTGCCGTGAGACAGCTAAATAGCCATCAGACTGCTAAATAGCCATCAGACTGCTAAATAGCCATCAGTCTGTTAAATAGCCATCAGACTGCTAAATAGCCATCAGTCTGCTAAATAGCCATCAGACTCCTAAATAGCCGTGAGACAGCTAAATAGCCATCAGACTGCTAAATAGCCATCAGACTGCTAAATAGCCATCAGACTGTTAAATAGCCATCAGACTGCTAAATAGCCATCAGTCTGCTAAATAACCATCAGACTCCTAAATAGCCATGAGACTGCTAAATAGCCATCAGACTGCTAAATAGCAATCAGACTGCTAAATAGCCATCGGACGCTAAATAGCCATCAGACTGCTAAATAGCCATCAGAATGCTCAATAACCATCAGACTCCTAAATAGACATGAGACAGCTAAATAGCCATCAGACTGCTAAATACCCATCAGACTGCTAAATAGCCATCAGACTGCTAAATAGCCATCAGACTGTTAAATAGCCATCAGACTGCTAAATAGCCATCAGACTGCTAAATAGCCATCAGAATGCTAAATAACCATCAGACTCCTAAATAGCCATCAGACTGCTAAATAGCCATCAGACTGCTAAATAGCAATCAGACTCCTAAATAGCCATCAGAATGCTAAATAGCCATCAGACTCCTAAATAGCCGTGAGACAGCTAAATAGCCATCAGACTGCTAAATAGCAGTGAGACTGCTAAATAGCCATCAGACTCCTAAATTGCCGTGAGACAGCTAAATAGCCATCAGACTGCTAAATATCCATCAGACTGCAAAATAGCCATCTTACTGTTAAATAGCCATCAGTCTGTAAAATAGCCATCAGACTGCTAAATATCCATCAGACTGCTAAATATCCATCAGTCTGTTAAATAGCCATCATACTGCTAAATAGCCATCAGACTGCTAAATAGCCATCAGACTGATAAATAGCCATAAGACTGTTAAATAGCCATCAGACTGCTAAATAGCCATCAGAATGTTAAATAGCCATCAGACTCCTAAATAGCCGTGAGACAGCTAAATAGCCATCAGACTGCTAAATAGCAATCAGACTGCTAAATAGCCATCAGAACGCTAAATAGCCATCAGACTGCTAAATAGCCATGAGACTGCTAAATAGCCATCAGACTGCTAAATAGCCATCAGAATGCTAAAAAACCATCAGACTCCTAAATAGCCATGAGACAGCTAAATAGCCATCAGACTGCTAAATAGCCATCAGACTCCTAAATTGCCGTGAGACAGCTAAATAGCCATCAGACTGCTAAATAGCCATCAGACTGCTAAATAGCCATCAGACTGCTAAATAGCCATCAGACTGCTAAATAGCCATCAGAATGCTAAATAACCATCAGACTCCTAAATAGCCATCAGACTGCTAAAAAGCCATCAGACTGTTAAATAGCCATAAGACTGCTAAATAGCCATCAGACTGCTAAATAGCCATCAGACTGCTAAATAGCCATCAGACTGTTAAATAGCCATCAGACTGTTAAATAGCCATCAGACTGCTAAATAGCCATCAGACTGCTAAATAGCCATCAGACTGCTAAATAGCCATCAGAATGCTAAATAACCATCAGACTCCTAAATAGCCATCAGACTGCTAAAAAGCCATCAGACTGTTAAATAGCCATAAGACTGCTAAATAGCCATCAGTCTGCTAAATAGCCATCAGACTCCAAAATAGCTGTGAGACAGCTAAATAGCCATCAGACTGCTAAATACCCATCAGACTGCTAAATAGCCATCAGACTGCTGAATAGCAATCAGACTCCTAAATAGCCATCAGAATGCTAAATAGCCATCAGACTCCTAAATAGCCGTGAGACAGCTAAATAGCCATCAGACTGCTAAATAGCAGTGAGACTGCTAAATAGCCATCAGACTCCTAAATTGCCGTGAGACAGCTAAATAGCCATCAGACTGCTAAATATCCATCAGACTGCAAAATAGCCATCAGACTGTTAAATAGCCATCAGTCTGTAAAATAGCCATCAGACTGCTAAATATCCATCAGACTGCTAAATATCCATCAGTCTGTTAAATAGCCATCAGACTGCTAAATAGCCATCAGACTGCTAAATAGCCATCAGACTGATAAATAGCCATAAGACTGTTAAATAGCCATCAGACTGCTAAATAGCCATCAGAATGTTAAATAGCCATCAGACTCCTAAATAGCCGTGAGACAGCTAAATAGCCATCAGACTGCTAAATAGCAATCAGACTGCTAAATAGCCATCAGAACGCTAAATAGCCATCAGACTGCTAAATAGCCATCAGAATGCTCAATAACCATCAGACTCCTAAATAGCCATGAGACTGCTAAATAGCCATCAGACTGCTAAATAGCCATCAGAATGCTAAAAAACCATCAGACTCCTAAATAGCCATGAGACAGCTAAATAGCCATCAGACTGCTAAATAGCCATCAGACTGCTAAATAGCCATCAGACTGCTAAATAGCCATCAGACTCCTAAATAGCCGTGAGACAGCTAAATAGCCATCAGACTGCTAAATAGCAATCAGACTGCTAAATAGCCATCAGAACGCTAAATAGCCATCAGACTGCTAAATAGCCATCAGAATGCTCAATAACCATCAGACTCCTAAATAGCCATGAGACAGCTAAATAGCCATCAGACTGCTAAATAGCCATCAGACTCCTAAATTGCCGTGAGACAGCTAAATAGCCATCAGACTGCTAAATATCCATCAGACTGCTAAATAGCCATCAGTCTGTTAAATAGCCATCAGACTGCTAAATAGCCATCAGTCTGCTAAATAGCCATCAGACTCCTAAATAGCCGTGAGACAGCTAAATAGCCATCAGACTGCTAAATAGCCATCAGACTGCTAAATAGCCATCAGACTGTTAAATAGCCATCAGACTGCTAAATAGCCATCAGTCTGCTAAATAACCATCAGACTCCTAAATAGCCATGAGACTGCTAAATAGCCATCAGACTGCTAAATAGCAATCAGACTGCTAAATAGCCATCGGACGCTAAATAGCCATCAGACTGCTAAATAGCCATCAGAATGCTCAATAACCATCAGACTCCTAAATAGCCATGAGACAGCTAAATAGCCATCAGACTGCTAAATACCCATCAGACTGCTAAATAGCCATCAGACTGCTAAATAGCCATCAGACTGTTAAATAGCCATCAGACTGCTAAATAGCCATCAGACTGCTAAATAGCCATCAGAATGCTAAATAACCATCAGACTCCTAAATAGCCATCAGACTGCTAAATAGCCATCAGACTGCTAAATAGCAATCAGACTCCTAAATAGCCATCAGAATGCTAAATAGCCATCAGACTCCTAAATAGCCGTGAGACAGCTAAATAGCCATCAGACTGCTAAATAGCAGTGAGACTGCTAAATAGCCATCAGACTCCTAAATTGCCGTGAGACAGCTAAATAGCCATCAGACTGCTAAATATCCATCAGACTGCAAAATAGCCATCTTACTGTTAAATAGCCATCAGTCTGTAAAATAGCCATCAGACTGCTAAATATCCATCAGACTGCTAAATATCCATCAGTCTGTTAAATAGCCATCATACTGCTAAATAGCCATCAGACTGCTAAATAGCCATCAGACTGATAAATAGCCATAAGACTGTTAAATAGCCATCAGACTGCTAAATAGCCATCAGAATGTTAAATAGCCATCAGACTCCTAAATAGCCGTGAGACAGCTAAATAGCCATCAGACTGCTAAATAGCAATCAGACTGCTAAATAGCCATCAGAACGCTAAATAGCCATCAGACTGCTAAATAGCCATGAGACTGCTAAATAGCCATCAGACTGCTAAATAGCCATCAGAATGCTAAAAAACCATCAGACTCCTAAATAGCCATGAGACAGCTAAATAGCCATCAGACTGCTAAATAGCCATCAGACTCCTAAATTGCCGTGAGACAGCTAAATAGCCATCAGACTGCTAAATAGCCATCAGACTGCTAAATAGCCATCAGACTGCTAAATAGCCATCAGACTCCTAAATAGCCGTGAGACAGCTAAATAGCCATCAGACTGCTAAATAGCCATCAGACTGCTAAATAGCCATCAGAATGCTAAATAGCCATCAGAATGCTAAATAACCATCAGACTCCTAAATAGCCATCAGACTGCTAAATAGCCATCAGACTGTTAAATAGCCATCAGACTGCTAAATAGCCATCAGTCTGCTAAATAGCCATCAGACTCCAAAATAGCCGTGAGACTGCTAAATAGCCATCAGACTGCTAAATAGCCATCAGACTGCTAAATAGCCATCAGACTGCTAAATAGCCATCAGACTGCTAAATAGCCGTGAGACAGCTAAATAGCCATCAGACTGCTAAATAGCCATCAGACTGCTAAATAGCCATCAGAGTGCTAAATAGCCATCAGAATGTTAAATAGCCATCAGACTCCTAAATAACCGTGAGACAGCTAAATAGCCATCAGACTGTTAAATAGCAATCGGACTGCTAAATAGCCATCAGAACGCTAAATAGCCATCAGACTGCTAAATAGCCATCAGACTGCTAAATAGCCATCAGAATGCTAAATAACCATCAGACTCCTAAATAGCCATGAGACTGCTAAATAGCCATCAGACTGCTAAATAGCCATCAGAATGCTAAAAAACCATCAGACTCCTAAATAGCCATGAGACAGCTAAATAGCCATCAGACAGCTAAATAGCCATCAGACTGCTAAATAGCCATCAGACTGCTAAATAGCCATCAGACTGCTAAATAGCCATCAGACTGTTAAATAGCCATCAGTCTGTAAAATAGCCATTAGACTGCTAAATAGCCATCAGACTCCTAAATAGCCGTGAGATAGCTAAAAAAAACATCAGACTGCTAAATAGCCATCAGACTGCTAAATAGCCACGAGACAACTAAATAGCCATCAGACTGCTAAATAGCCGCGAGACAACTAAATAGCCATCAGACTGCTAAATAGCCATCAGACTGCTAAATAGCCATCAGAATGCTAAATAGCCATCAGAATGCTAAATAACCATCAGACTCCTAAATAGCCATCAGACTGCTAAATAGCCATCAGACTGCTAAATAGCCATCAGACTTTTAAATAGCCATCAGACTGCTAAATAGCCATCAGACTGCTAAATAGCCATCAGAATGCTAAATAGCCATCAGACTGTTAAATAGCCATCAGACTGCTAAATAGCCATCAGTCTGCTAAATAGCCATCAGACTCCAAAATAGCCATGAGACAGCTAAATAGCCATCAGACTGCTAAATAGCCATCAGACTGCTAAATAGCCATCAGAATGCTAAATAGCCATCAGAATGCTAAATAACCATCAGACTCCTAAATAGCCATCAGACTGCTAAATAGCCATCAGAATGCTAAATAGCCATCAGAATGCTAAATAACCATCAGACTCCTAAATAGCCATCAGACTGCTAAATAGCCATCAGACTGCTAAATAGCCATCAGACTTTTAAATAGCCATCAGACTGCTAAATAGCCATCAGACTGCTAAATAGCCATCAGAATGCTAAATAGCCATCAGACTGTTAAATAGCCATCAGACTGCTAAATAGCCATCAGTCTGCTAAATAGCCATCAGACTCCAAAATAGCCGTGAGACAGCTAAATAGCCATCAGACTGCTAAATAGCCATCAGACTGCTAAATAGCCATCAGACTGCTAAATAGCCATCAGACTGCTAAATAGCCATCAGACTGCTAAATAGCCATCAGACTGCTAAATAGCCATCAGACTGTTAAATAGCCATCAGACTGCTAAATAGCCATCAGACTGCTAAATAACCATCAGACTCCTAAATAGCCATCAGACTGCTAAATAGCCATCAGACTGTTAAATAGCCATCAGACTGCTAAATAGCCATCAGACTGCTAAATAGCCATCAGACTCCTAAATAGCCGTGAGACAGCTAAATAGCCATCAGACTGCTAAATAGCCATCAGACTGTTAAATAGCCATCAGACTGCTAAATACCCATCAGACTGCTAAATAGCCATCAGACTGCTAAATAGCCATCAGACTGTTAAATAGCCATCAGACTGCTAAATAGCCATCAGACTGCTAAATAGCCATCAGACTGCTAAATAGCCATCAGACTGCTAAATAGCCATCAGAATGCTAAATAACCATCAGACTCCTAAATAGCCATCAGACTGCTAAAAAGCCATCAGACTGTTAAATAGCCATAAGACTGCTAAATAGCCATCAGACTGCTAAATAGCCATCAGACTGCTAAATAGCCATCAGACTGTTAAATAGCCATCAGACTGTTAAATAGCCATCAGACTGCTAAATAGCCATCAGACTGCTAAATAGCCATCAGACTGCTAAATAGCCATCAGAATGCTAAATAACCATCAGACTCCTAAATAGCCATCAGACTGCTAAAAAGCCATCAGACTGTTAAATAGCCATAAGACTGCTAAATAGCCATCAGTCTGCTAAATAGCCATCAGACTCCAAAATAGCTGTGAGACAGCTAAATAGCCATCAGACTGCTAAATACCCATCAGACTGCTAAATAGCCATCAGACTGCTGAATAGCAATCAGACTCCTAAATAGCCATCAGAATGCTAAATAGCCATCAGACTCCTAAATAGCCGTGAGACAGCTAAATAGCCATCAGACTGCTAAATATCCATCAGACTGCAAAATAGCCATCAGACTGTTAAATAGCCATCAGTCTGTAAAATAGCCATCAGACTGCTAAATATCCATCAGACTGCTAAATATCCATCAGTCTGTTAAATAGCCATCAGACTGCTAAATAGCCATCAGACTGCTAAATAGCCATCAGACTGATAAATAGCCATAAGACTGTTAAATAGCCATCAGACTGCTAAATAGCCATCAGAATGTTAAATAGCCATCAGACTCCTAAATAGCCGTGAGACAGCTAAATAGCCATCAGACTGCTAAATAGCAATCAGACTGCTAAATAGCCATCAGAACGCTAAATAGCCATCAGACTGCTAAATAGCCATCAGAATGCTCAATAACCATCAGACTCCTAAATAGCCATGAGACTGCTAAATAGCCATCAGACTGCTAAATAGCCATCAGAATGCTAAAAAACCATCAGACTCCTAAATAGCCATGAGACAGCTAAATAGCCATCAGACTGCTAAATAGCCATCAGACTCCTAAATTGCCGTGAGACAGCTAAATAGCCATCAGACTGCTAAATAGCCATCAGACTGCTAAATAGCCATCAGACTGCTAAATAGCCATCAGACTCCTAAATAGCCGTGAGACAGCTAAATAGCCATCAGACTGCTAAATAGCAATCAGACTGCTAAATAGCCATCAGAACGCTAAATAGCCATCAGACTGCTAAATAGCCATCAGAATGCTCAATAACCATCAGACTCCTAAATAGCCATGAGACAGCTAAATAGCCATCAGACTGCTAAATAGCCATCAGACTCCTAAATTGCCGTGAGACAGCTAAATAGCCATCAGACTGCTAAATATCCATCAGACTGCTAAATAGCCATCAGTCTGTTAAATAGCCATCAGACTGCTAAATAGCCATCAGTCTGCTAAATAGCCATCAGACTCCTAAATAGCCGTGAGACAGCTAAATAGCCATCAGACTGCTAAATAGCCATCAGACTGCTAAATAGCCATCAGACTGTTAAATAGCCATCAGACTGCTAAATAGCCATCAGTCTGCTAAATAACCATCAGACTCCTAAATAGCCATGAGACTGCTAAATAGCCATCAGACTGCTAAATAGCAATCAGACTGCTAAATAGCCATCGGACGCTAAATAGCCATCAGACTGCTAAATAGCCATCAGAATGCTCAATAACCATCAGACTCCTAAATAGCCATGAGACAGCTAAATAGCCATCAGACTGCTAAATACCCATCAGACTGCTAAATAGCCATCAGACTGCTAAATAGCCATCAGACTGTTAAATAGCCATCAGACTGCTAAATAGCCATCAGACTGCTAAATAGCCATCAGAATGCTAAATAACCATCAGACTCCTAAATAGCCATCAGACTGCTAAATAGCCATCAGACTGCTAAATAGCAATCAGACTCCTAAATAGCCATCAGAATGCTAAATAGCCATCAGACTCCTAAATAGCCGTGAGACAGCTAAATAGCCATCAGACTGCTAAATAGCAGTGAGACTGCTAAATAGCCATCAGACTCCTAAATTGCCGTGAGACAGCTAAATAGCCATCAGACTGCTAAATATCCATCAGACTGCAAAATAGCCATCTTACTGTTAAATAGCCATCAGTCTGTAAAATAGCCATCAGACTGCTAAATATCCATCAGACTGCTAAATATCCATCAGTCTGTTAAATAGCCATCATACTGCTAAATAGCCATCAGACTGCTAAATAGCCATCAGACTGATAAATAGCCATAAGACTGTTAAATAGCCATCAGACTGCTAAATAGCCATCAGAATGTTAAATAGCCATCAGACTCCTAAATAGCCGTGAGACAGCTAAATAGCCATCAGACTGCTAAATAGCAATCAGACTGCTAAATAGCCATCAGAACGCTAAATAGCCATCAGACTGCTAAATAGCCATGAGACTGCTAAATAGCCATCAGACTGCTAAATAGCCATCAGAATGCTAAAAAACCATCAGACTCCTAAATAGCCATGAGACAGCTAAATAGCCATCAGACTGCTAAATAGCCATCAGACTCCTAAATTGCCGTGAGACAGCTAAATAGCCATCAGACTGCTAAATAGCCATCAGACTGCTAAATAGCCATCAGACTGCTAAATAGCCATCAGACTCCTAAATAGCCGTGAGACAGCTAAATAGCCATCAGACTGCTAAATAGCAATCAGACTGCTAAATAGCCATCAGAACGCTAAATAGCCATCAGACTGCTAAATAGCCATCAGAATGCTCAATAACCATCAGACTCCTAAATAGCCATGAGACAGCTAAATAGCCATCAGACTGCTAAATAGCCGTCAGACTCCTAAATTGCCGTGAGACAGCTAAATAGCCATCAGACTGCTTAATAGCCATCAGACTGCTAAATATCCATCAGACTGCTAAATAGCCATCAGTCTGTTAAATAGCCATCAGACTGCTAAATAGCCATCAGTCTGCTAAATAGCCATCAGACTCCTAAATAGCCGTGAGACAGCTAAATAGCCATCAGACTGCTAAATAGCCATCAGACTGCTAAATAGCCATCAGACTGTTAAATAGCCATCAGACTGCTAAATAGCCATCAGACTCCTAAATAGCCGTGAGACAGCTAAATAGCCATCAGACTGCTAAATAGCAATCAGACTGCTAAATAGCCATCAGAACGCTAAATAGCCATCAGACTGCTAAATAGCCATCAGAATGCTCAATAACCATCAGACTCCTAAATAGCCATGAGACAGCTAAATAGCCATCAGACTGCTAAATAGCCGTCAGACTCCTAAATTGCCGTGAGACAGCTAAATAGCCATCAGACTGCTTAATAGCCATCAGACTGCTAAATATCCATCAGACTGCTAAATAGCCATCAGTCTGTTAAATAGCCATCAGACTGCTAAATAGCCATCAGTCTGCTAAATAGCCATCAGACTCCTAAATAGCCGTGAGACAGCTAAATAGCCATCAGACTGCTAAATAGCCATCAGACTGCTAAATAGCCATCAGACTGTTAAATAGCCATCAGACTGCTAAATAGCCATCAGACTGCTAAATAGCCGTGAGACAGCTAAATAGCCATCAGACTGCTAAATAGCAATCAGACTGCTAAATAGCCATCAGAACGCTAAATAGCCATCAGACTGCTAAATAGCCATCAGAATGCTCAATAACCATCAGACTCCTAAATAGCCATGAGACAGCTAAATAGCCATCAGACTGCTAAATAGCCATCAGACTCCTAAATTGCCGTGAGACAGCTAAATAGCCATCAGACTGCTAAATATCCATCAGACTGCTAAATAGCCATCAGTCTGTTAAATAGCCATCAGACTGCTAAATAGCCATCAGTCTGCTAAATAGCCATCAGACTCCTAAATAGCCGTGAGACAGCTAAATAGCCATCAGACTGCTAAATAGCCATCAGACTGCTAAATAGCCATCAGACTGTTAAATAGCCATCAGACTGCTAAATAGCCATCAGTCTGCTAAATAACCATCAGACTCCTAAATAGCCATGAGACTGCTAAATAGCCATCAGACTGCTAAATAGCAATCAGACTGCTAAATAGCCATCGGACGCTAAATAGCCATCAGACTGCTAAATAGCCATCAGAATGCTCAATAACCATCAGACTCCTAAATAGCCATGAGACAGCTAAATAGCCATCAGACTGCTAAATACCCATCAGACTGCTAAATAGCCATCAGACTGCTAAATAGCCATCAGACTGTTAAATAGCCATCAGACTGCTAAATAGCCATCAGACTGCTAAATAGCCATCAGAATGCTAAATAACCATCAGACTCCTAAATAGCCATCAGACTGCTAAATAGCCATCAGACTGCTAAATAGCAATCAGACTCCTAAATAGCCATCAGAATGCTAAATAGCCATCAGACTCCTAAATAGCCGTGAGACAGCTAAATAGCCATCAGACTGCTAAATAGCAGTGAGACTGCTAAATAGCCATCAGACTCCTAAATTGCCGTGAGACAGCTAAATAGCCATCAGACTGCTAAATATCCATCAGACTGCAAAATAGCCATCTTACTGTTAAATAGCCATCAGTCTGTAAAATAGCCATCAGACTGCTAAATATCCATCAGACTGCTAAATATCCATCAGTCTGTTAAATAGCCATCATACTGCTAAATAGCCATCAGACTGCTAAATAGCCATCAGACTGATAAATAGCCATAAGACTGTTAAATAGCCATCAGACTGCTAAATAGCCATCAGAATGTTAAATAGCCATCAGACTCCTAAATAGCCGTGAGACAGCTAAATAGCCATCAGACTGCTAAATAGCAATCAGACTGCTAAATAGCCATCAGAACGCTAAATAGCCATCAGACTGCTAAATAGCCATGAGACTGCTAAATAGCCATCAGACTGCTAAATAGCCATCAGAATGCTAAAAAACCATCAGACTCCTAAATAGCCATGAGACAGCTAAATAGCCATCAGACTGCTAAATAGCCATCAGACTCCTAAATTGCCGTGAGACAGCTAAATAGCCATCAGACTGCTAAATAGCCATCAGACTGCTAAATAGCCATCAGACTGCTAAATAGCCATCAGACTCCTAAATAGCCGTGAGACAGCTAAATAGCCATCAGACTGCTAAATAGCAATCAGACTGCTAAATAGCCATCAGAACGCTAAATAGCCATCAGACTGCTAAATAGCCATCAGAATGCTCAATAACCATCAGACTCCTAAATAGCCATGAGACAGCTAAATAGCCATCAGACTGCTAAATAGCCGTCAGACTCCTAAATTGCCGTGAGACAGCTAAATAGCCATCAGACTGCTTAATAGCCATCAGACTGCTAAATATCCATCAGACTGCTAAATAGCCATCAGTCTGTTAAATAGCCATCAGACTGCTAAATAGCCATCAGTCTGCTAAATAGCCATCAGACTCCTAAATAGCCGTGAGACAGCTAAATAGCCATCAGACTGCTAAATAGCCATCAGACTGCTAAATAGCCATCAGACTGTTAAATAGCCATCAGACTGCTAAATAGCCATCAGTCTGCTAAATAACCATCAGACTCCTAAATAGCCATGAGACTGCTAAATAGCCATCAGACTGCTAAATAGCAATCAGACTGCTAAATAGCCATCGAACGCTAAATAGCCATCAGAATGCTCAATAACCATCAGACTCCTAAATAGCCATGAGACAGCTAAATAGCCATCAGACTGCTAAATAGCCATCAGACTCCTAAATTGCCGTGAGACAGCTAAATAGCCATCAGACTGCTTAATAGCCATCAGACTGCTAAATATCCATCAGACTGCTAAATAGCCATCAGTCTGTTAAATAGCCATCAGACTGCTAAATAGCCATCAGACTGCTAAATAGCCATCAGTCTGCTAAATAGCCATCAGACTCCTAAATAGCCGTGAGACAGCTAAATAGCCATCAGACTGCTAAATACCCATCAGACTGCTAAATAGCCATCAGACTGCTAAATAGCCATCAGACTGTTAAATAGCCATCAGACTGCTAAATAGCCATCAGACTGCTAAATAGCCATCAGAATGCTAAATAACCATCAGACTCCTAAATAGCCATCAGACTGCTAAATAGCCATCAGACTGCTAAATAGCAATCAGACTCCTAAATAGCCATCAGAATGCTAAATAGCCATCAGACTCCTAAATAGCCGTGAGACAGCTAAATAGCCATCAGACTGCTAAATAGCAGTGAGACTGCTAAATAGCCATCAGACTCCTAAATTGCCGTGAGACAGCTAAATAGCCATCAGACTGCTAAATATCCATCAGACTGCAAAATAGCCATCTTACTGTTAAATAGCCATCAGTCTGTAAAATAGCCATCAGACTGCTAAATATCCATCAGACTGCTAAATATCCATCAGTCTGTTAAATAGCCATCATACTGCTAAATAGCCATCAGACTGCTAAATAGCCATCAGACTGTTAAATAGCCATAAGACTGTTAAATAGCCATCAGACTGCTAAATAGCCATCAGAATGTTAAATAGCCATCAGACTCCTAAATAGCCGTGAGACAGCTAAATAGCCATCAGACTGCTAAATAGCAATCAGACTGCTAAATAGCCATCAGAACGCTAAATAGCCATCAGACTGCTAAATAGCCATGAGACTGCTAAATAGCCATCAGACTGCTAAATAGCCATCAGAATGCTAAAAAACCATCAGACTCCTAAATAGCCATGAGACAGCTAAATAGCCATCAGACTGCTAAATAGCCATCAGACTCCTAAATTGCCGTGAGACAGCTAAATAGCCATCAGACTGCTAAATAGCCATCAGACTGCTAAATATCCATCAGACTGCAAAATAGCCATCTTACTGTTAAATAGCCATCAGTCTGTAAAATAGCCATCAGACTGCTAAATATCCATCAGACTGCTAAATATCCATCAGTCTGTTAAATAGCCATCATACTGCTAAATAGCCATCAGACTGCTAAATAGCCATCAGACTGATAAATAGCCATAAGACTGTTAAATAGCCATCAGACTGCTAAATAGCCATCAGAATGTTAAATAGCCATCAGACTCCTAAATAGCCGTGAGACAGCTAAATAGCCATCAGACTGCTAAATAGCAATCAGACTGCTAAATAGCCATCAGAACGCTAAATAGCCATCAGACTGCTAAATAGCCATGAGACTGCTAAATAGCCATCAGACTGCTAAATAGCCATCAGAATGCTAAAAAACCATCAGACTCCTAAATAGCCATGAGACAGCTAAATAGCCATCAGACTGCTAAATAGCCATCAGACTCCTAAATTGCCGTGAGACAGCTAAATAGCCATCAGACTGCTAAATAGCCATCAGACTGCTAAATAGCCATCAGACTGCTAAATAGCCATCAGACTCCTAAATAGCCGTGAGACAGCTAAATAGCCATCAGACTGCTAAATAGCAATCAGACTGCTAAATAGCCATCAGAACGCTAAATAGCCATCAGACTGCTAAATAGCCATCAGAATGCTCAATAACCATCAGACTCCTAAATAGCCATGAGACAGCTAAATAGCCATCAGACTGCTAAATAGCCGTCAGACTCCTAAATTGCCGTGAGACAGCTAAATAGCCATCAGACTGCTTAATAGCCATCAGACTGCTAAATATCCATCAGACTGCTAAATAGCCATCAGTCTGTTAAATAGCCATCAGACTGCTAAATAGCCATCAGTCTGCTAAATAGCCATCAGACTCCTAAATAGCCGTGAGACAGCTAAATAGCCATCAGACTGCTAAATAGCCATCAGACTGCTAAATAGCCATCAGACTGTTAAATAGCCATCAGACTGCTAAATAGCCATCAGTCTGCTAAATAACCATCAGACTCCTAAATAGCCATGAGACTGCTAAATAGCCATCAGACTGCTAAATAGCAATCAGACTGCTAAATAGCCATCGAACGCTAAATAGCCATCAGAATGCTCAATAACCATCAGACTCCTAAATAGCCATGAGACAGCTAAATAGCCATCAGACTGCTAAATAGCCATCAGACTCCTAAATTGCCGTGAGACAGCTAAATAGCCATCAGACTGCTTAATAGCCATCAGACTGCTAAATATCCATCAGACTGCTAAATAGCCATCAGTCTGTTAAATAGCCATCAGACTGCTAAATAGCCATCAGACTGCTAAATAGCCATCAGTCTGCTAAATAGCCATCAGACTCCTAAATAGCCGTGAGACAGCTAAATAGCCATCAGACTGCTAAATACCCATCAGACTGCTAAATAGCCATCAGACTGCTAAATAGCCATCAGACTGTTAAATAGCCATCAGACTGCTAAATAGCCATCAGACTGCTAAATAGCCATCAGAATGCTAAATAACCATCAGACTCCTAAATAGCCATCAGACTGCTAAATAGCCATCAGACTGCTAAATAGCAATCAGACTCCTAAATAGCCATCAGAATGCTAAATAGCCATCAGACTCCTAAATAGCCGTGAGACAGCTAAATAGCCATCAGACTGCTAAATAGCAGTGAGACTGCTAAATAGCCATCAGACTCCTAAATTGCCGTGAGACAGCTAAATAGCCATCAGACTGCTAAATATCCATCAGACTGCAAAATAGCCATCTTACTGTTAAATAGCCATCAGTCTGTAAAATAGCCATCAGACTGCTAAATATCCATCAGACTGCTAAATATCCATCAGTCTGTTAAATAGCCATCATACTGCTAAATAGCCATCAGACTGCTAAATAGCCATCAGACTGTTAAATAGCCATAAGACTGTTAAATAGCCATCAGACTGCTAAATAGCCATCAGAATGTTAAATAGCCATCAGACTCCTAAATAGCCGTGAGACAGCTAAATAGCCATCAGACTGCTAAATAGCAATCAGACTGCTAAATAGCCATCAGAACGCTAAATAGCCATCAGACTGCTAAATAGCCATGAGACTGCTAAATAGCCATCAGACTGCTAAATAGCCATCAGAATGCTAAAAAACCATCAGACTCCTAAATAGCCATGAGACAGCTAAATAGCCATCAGACTGCTAAATAGCCATCAGACTCCTAAATTGCCGTGAGACAGCTAAATAGCCATCAGACTGCTAAATAGCCATCAGACTGCTAAATATCCATCAGACTGCAAAATAGCCATCTTACTGTTAAATAGCCATCAGTCTGTAAAATAGCCATCAGACTGCTAAATATCCATCAGACTGCTAAATATCCATCAGTCTGTTAAATAGCCATCATACTGCTAAATAGCCATCAGACTGCTAAATAGCCATCAGACTGATAAATAGCCATAAGACTGTTAAATAGCCATCAGACTGCTAAATAGCCATCAGAATGTTAAATAGCCATCAGACTCCTAAATAGCCGTGAGACAGCTAAATAGCCATCAGACTGCTAAATAGCAATCAGACTGCTAAATAGCCATCAGAACGCTAAATAGCCATCAGACTGCTAAATAGCCATGAGACTGCTAAATAGCCATCAGACTGCTAAATAGCCATCAGAATGCTAAAAAACCATCAGACTCCTAAATAGCCATGAGACAGCTAAATAGCCATCAGACTGCTAAATAGCCATCAGACTCCTAAATTGCCGTCAGACAGCTAAATAGCCATCAGACTGCTAAATAGCCATCAGACTGCTAAATAGCCATCAGACTGCTAAATAGCCATCAGACTCCTAAATAGCCGTGAGACAGCTAAATAGCCATCAGACTGCTAAATAGCAATCAGACTGCTAAATAGCCATCAGACTAAATAGCCATCAGACTGCTAAATAGCCATCAGAATGCTCAATAACCATCAGACTCCTAAATAGCCATGAGACAGCTAAATAGCCATCAGACTGCTAAATAGCCATCAGACTCCTAAATTGCCGTGAGACAGCTAAATAGCCATCAGACTGCTTAATAGCCATCAGACTGCTAAATATCCATCAGACTGCTAAATAGCCATCAGTCTGTTAAATAGCCATCAGACTGCTAAATAGCCATCAGTCTGCTAAATAGCCATCAGACTCCTAAATAGCCGTGAGACAGCTAAATAGCCATCAGACTGCTAAATAGCCATCAGACTGCTAAATAGCCATCAGACTGTTAAATAGCCATCAGACTGCTAAATAGCCATCAGTCTGCTAAATAACCATCAGACTCCTAAATAGCCATGAGACTGCTAAATAGCCATCAGACTGCTAAATAGCAATCAGACTGCTAAATATCCATCAGTCTGTTAAATAGCCATCATACTGCTAAATAGCCATCAGACTGCTAAATAGCCATCAGACTGATAAATAGCCATAAGACTGTTAAATAGCCATCAGACTGCTAAATAGCCATCAGAAGCCATCAAATAGCCATCAGACTCCTAAATAGCCGTGAGACAGCTAAATAGCCATCAGACTGCTAAATAGCAATCAGACTGCTAAATAGCCATCAGAACGCTAAATAGCCATCAGACTGCTAAATAGCCATGAGACTGCTAAATAGCCATCAGACTGCTAAATAGCCATCAGAATGCTAAAAAACCATCAGACTCCTAAATAGCCATGAGACAGCTAAATAGCCATCAGACTGCTAAATAGCCATCAGACTCCTAAATTGCCGTGAGACAGCTAAATAGCCATCAGACTGCTAAATAGCCATCAGACTGCTAAATAGCCATCAGACTGCTAAATAGCCATCAGACTCCTAAATAGCCGTGAGACAGCTAAATAGCCATCAGACTGCTAAATAGCCATCAGAACGCTAAATAGCCATCAGACTGCTAAATAGCCATCAGAATGCTCAATAACCATCAGACTCCTAAATAGCCATGAGACAGCTAAATAGCCATCAGACTGCTAAATAGCCATCAGACTCCTAAATTGCCGTGAGACAGCTAAATAGCCATCAGACTGCTTAATAGCCATCAGACTGCTAAATATCCATCAGACTGCTAAATAGCCATCAGACTGTTAAATAGCCATCAGACTGCTAAATAGCCATCAGTCTGCTAAATAACCATCAGACTCCTAAATAGCCATGAGACTGCTAAATAGCCATCAGACTGCTAAATAGCAATCAGACTGCTAAATAGCCATCGAACGCTAAATAGCCATCAGACTGCTAAATAGCCATCAGAATGCTCAATAACCATCAGACTCCTAAATAGCCATGAGACAGCTAAATAGCCATCAGACTGCTAAATAGCCATCAGACTCCTAAATTGCCGTGAGACAGCTAAATAGCCATCAGACTGCTTAATAGCCATCAGACTGCTAAATATCCATCAGACTGCTAAATAGCCATCAGTCTGTTAAATAGCCATCAGACTGCTAAATAGCCATCAGACTGCTAAATAGCCATCAGTCTGCTAAATAGCCATCAGACTCCTAAATAGCCGTGAGACAGCTAAATAGCCATCAGACTGCTAAATACCCATCAGACTGCTAAATAGCCATCAGACTGCTAAATAGCCATCAGACTGTTAAATAGCCATCAGACTGCTAAATAGCCATCAGACTGCTAAATAGCCATCAGAATGCTAAATAACCATCAGACTCCTAAATAGCCATCAGACTGCTAAATAGCCATCAGACTGCTAAATAGCAATCAGACTCCTAAATAGCCATCAGAATGCTAAATAGCCATCAGACTCCTAAATAGCCGTGAGACAGCTAAATAGCCATCAGACTGCTAAATAGCAGTGAGACTGCTAAATAGCCATCAGACTCCTAAATTGCCGTGAGACAGCTAAATAGCCATCAGACTGCTAAATATCCATCAGACTGCAAAATAGCCATCTTACTGTTAAATAGCCATCAGTCTGTAAAATAGCCATCAGACTGCTAAATATCCATCAGACTGCTAAATATCCATCAGTCTGTTAAATAGCCATCATACTGCTAAATAGCCATCAGACTGCTAAATAGCCATCAGACTGATAAATAGCCATAAGACTGTTAAATAGCCATCAGACTGCTAAATAGCCATCAGAATGTTAAATAGCCATCAGACTCCTAAATAGCCGTGAGACAGCTAAATAGCCATCAGACTGCTAAATAGCAATCAGACTGCTAAATAGCCATCAGAACGCTAAATAGCCATCAGACTGCTAAATAGCCATGAGACTGCTAAATAGCCATCAGACTGCTAAATAGCCATCAGAATGCTAAAAAACCATCAGACTCCTAAATAGCCATGAGACAGCTAAATAGCCATCAGACTGCTAAATAGCCATCAGACTCCTAAATTGCCGTGAGACAGCTAAATAGCCATCAGACTGCTAAATAGCCATCAGACTGCTAAATAGCCATCAGACTCCTAAATAGCCGTGAGACAGCTAAATAGCCATCAGTCTGTAAAATAGCCATCAGACTGCTAAATATCCATCAGACTGCTAAATATCCATCAGTCTGTTAAATAGCCATCATACTGCTAAATAGCCATCAGACTGCTAAATAGCCATCAGACTGATAAATAGCCATAAGACTGTTAAATAGCCATCAGACTGCTAAATAGCCATCAGAATGTTAAATAGCCATCAGACTCCTAAATAGCCGTGAGACAGCTAAATAGCCATCAGACTGCTAAATAGCAATCAGACTGCTAAATAGCCATCAGAACGCTAAATAGCCATCAGACTGCTAAATAGCCATGAGACTGCTAAATAGCCATCAGACTGCTAAATAGCCATCAGAATGCTAAAAAACCATCAGACTCCTAAATAGCCATGAGACAGCTAAATAGCCATCAGACTGCTAAATAGCCATCAGACTCCTAAATTGCCGTGAGACAGCTAAATAGCCATCAGACTGCTAAATAGCCATCAGACTGCTAAATAGCCATCAGACTGCTAAATAGCCATCAGACTCCTAAATAGCCGTGAGACAGCTAAATAGCCATCAGACTGCTAAATAGCAATCAGACTGCTAAATAGCCATCAGAACGCTAAATAGCCATCAGACTGCTAAATAGCCATCAGAATGCTCAATAACCATCAGACTCCTAAATAGCCATGAGACAGCTAAATAGCCATCAGACTGCTAAATAGCCATCAGACTCCTAAATTG
This sequence comes from Salvelinus alpinus, assembly GCF_045679555.1. Lineage (NCBI taxonomy): Eukaryota > Metazoa > Chordata > Actinopteri > Salmoniformes > Salmonidae > Salvelinus > Salvelinus alpinus. Next base: position 6,824,277 of record NC_092090.1, on the reverse strand, counting down.
CCGTGAGACAGCTAAATAGCCATCAGACTGCTTAATAGCCATCAGACTGCTAAATATCCATCAGACTGCTAAATAGCCATCAGTCTGTTAAATAGCCATCAGACTGCTAAATAGCCATCAGTCTGCTAAATAGCCATCAGACTCCTAAATAGCCGTGAGACAGCTAAATAGCCATCAGACTGCTAAATAGCCATCAGACTGCTAAATAGCCATCAGACTGTTAAATAGCCATCAGACTGCTAAATAGCCATCAGTCTGCTAAATAACCATCAGACTCCTAAATAGCCATGAGACTGCTAAATAGCCATCAGACTGCTAAATAGCAATCAGACTGCTAAATAGCCATCGAACGCTAAATAGCCATCAGACTGCTAAATAGCCATCAGAATGCTCAATAACCATCAGACTCCTAAATAGCCATGAGACAGCTAAATAGCCATCAGACTGCTAAATAGCCATCAGACTCCTAAATTGCCGTGAGACAGCTAAATAGCCATCAGACTGCTTAATAGCCATCAGACTGCTAAATATCCATCAGACTGCTAAATAGCCATCAGTCTGTTAAATAGCCATCAGACTGCTAAATAGCCATCAGACTGCTAAATAGCCATCAGTCTGCTAAATAGCCATCAGACTCCTAAATAGCCGTGAGACAGCTAAATAGCCATCAGACTGCTAAATACCCATCAGACTGCTAAATAGCCATCAGACTGCTAAATAGCCATCAGACTGTTAAATAGCCATCAGACTGCTAAATAGCCATCAGACTGCTAAATAGCCATCAGAATGCTAAATAACCATCAGACTCCTAAATAGCCATCAGACTGCTAAATAGCCATCAGACTGCTAAATAGCAATCAGACTCCTAAATAGCCATCAGAATGCTAAATAGCCATCAGACTCCTAAATAGCCGTGAGACAGCTAAATAGCCATCAGACTGCTAAATAGCAGTGAGACTGCTAAATAGCCATCAGACTCCTAAATTGCCGTGAGACAGCTAAATAGCCATCAGACTGCTAAATATCCATCAGACTGCAAAATAGCCATCTTACTGTTAAATAGCCATCAGTCTGTAAAATAGCCATCAGACTGCTAAATATCCATCAGACTGCTAAATATCCATCAGTCTGTTAAATAGCCATCATACTGCTAAATAGCCATCAGACTGCTAAATAGCCATCAGACTGATAAATAGCCATAAGACTGTTAAATAGCCATCAGACTGCTAAATAGCCATCAGAATGTTAAATAGCCATCAGACTCCTAAATAGCCGTGAGACAGCTAAATAGCCATCAGACTGCTAAATAGCAATCAGACTGCTAAATAGCCATCAGAACGCTAAATAGCCATCAGACTGCTAAATAGCCATGAGACTGCTAAATAGCCATCAGACTGCTAAATAGCCATCAGAATGCTAAAAAACCATCAGACTCCTAAATAGCCATGAGACAGCTAAATAGCCATCAGACTGCTAAATAGCCATCAGACTCCTAAATTGCCGTGAGACAGCTAAATAGCCATCAGACTGCTAAATAGCCATCAGACTGCTAAATAGCCATCAGACTCCTAAATAGCCGTGAGACAGCTAAATAGCCATCAGACTGCTAAATAGCAATCAGACTGCTAAATATCCATCAGACTGCTAAATATCCATCAGTCTGTTAAATAGCCATCATACTGCTAAATAGCCATCAGACTGCTAAATAGCCATCAGACTGTTAAATAGCCATAAGACTGTTAAATAGCCATCAGACTGCTAAATAGCCATCAGAATGTTAAATAGCCATCAGACTCCTAAATAGCCGTGAGACAGCTAAATAGCCATCAGACTGCTAAATAGCAATCAGACTGCTAAATAGCCATCAGAACGCTAAATAGCCATCAGACTGCTAAATAGCCATGAGACTGCTAAATAGCCATCAGACTGCTAAATAGCCATCAGAATGCTAAAAAACCATCAGACTCCTAAATAGCCATGAGACAGCTAAATAGCCATCAGACTGCTAAATAGCCATCAGACTCCTAAATTGCCGTGAGACAGCTAAATAGCCATCAGACTGCTAAATAGCCATCAGACTGCTAAATATCCATCAGACTGCAAAATAGCCATCTTACTGTTAAATAGCCATCAGTCTGTAAAATAGCCATCAGACTGCTAAATATCCATCAGACTGCTAAATATCCATCAGTCTGTTAAATAGCCATCATACTGCTAAATAGCCATCAGACTGCTAAATAGCCATCAGACTGATAAATAGCCATAAGACTGTTAAATAGCCATCAGACTGCTAAATAGCCATCAGAATGTTAAATAGCCATCAGACTCCTAAATAGCCGTGAGACAGCTAAATAGCCATCAGACTGCTAAATAGCAATCAGACTGCTAAATAGCCATCAGAACGCTAAATAGCCATCAGACTGCTAAATAGCCATGAGACTGCTAAATAGCCATCAGACTGCTAAATAGCCATCAGAATGCTAAAAAACCATCAGACTCCTAAATAGCCATGAGACAGCTAAATAGCCATCAGACTGCTAAATAGCCATCAGACTCCTAAATTGCCGTGAGACAGCTAAATAGCCATCAGACTGCTAAATAGCCATCAGACTGCTAAATAGCCATCAGACTGCTAAATAGCCATCAGACTCCTAAATAGCCGTGAGACAGCTAAATAGCCATCAGACTGCTAAATAGCAATCAGACTGCTAAATAGCCATCAGAACGCTAAATAGCCATCAGACTGCTAAATAGCCATCAGAATGCTCAATAACCATCAGACTCCTAAATAGCCATGAGACAGCTAAATAGCCATCAGACTGCTAAATAGCCATCAGACTCCTAAATTGCCGTGAGACAGCTAAATAGCCATCAGACTGCTTAATAGCCATCAGACTGCTAAATATCCATCAGACTGCTAAATAGCCATCAGTCTGTTAAATAGCCATCAGACTGCTAAATAGCCATCAGTCTGCTAAATAGCCATCAGACTCCTAAATAGCCGTGAGACAGCTAAATAGCCATCAGACTGCTAAATAGCCATCAGACTGCTAAATAGCCATCAGACTGTTAAATAGCCATCAGACTGCTAAATAGCCATCAGTCTGCTAAATAACCATCAGACTCCTAAATAGCCATGAGACTGCTAAATAGCCATCAGACTGCTAAATAGCAATCAGACTGCTAAATAGCCATCGAACGCTAAATAGCCATCAGAATGCTCAATAACCATCAGACTCCTAAATAGCCATGAGACAGCTAAATAGCCATCAGACTGCTAAATAGCCATCAGACTCCTAAATTGCCGTGAGACAGCTAAATAGCCATCAGACTGCTTAATAGCCATCAGACTGCTAAATATCCATCAGACTGCTAAATAGCCATCAGTCTGTTAAATAGCCATCAGACTGCTAAATAGCCATCAGACTGCTAAATAGCCATCAGTCTGCTAAATAGCCATCAGACTCCTAAATAGCCGTGAGACAGCTAAATAGCCATCAGACTGCTAAATACCCATCAGACTGCTAAATAGCCATCAGACTGCTAAATAGCCATCAGACTGTTAAATAGCCATCAGACTGCTAAATAGCCATCAGACTGCTAAATAGCCATCAGAATGCTAAATAACCATCAGACTCCTAAATAGCCATCAGACTGCTAAATAGCCATCAGACTGCTAAATAGCAATCAGACTCCTAAATAGCCATCAGAATGCTAAATAGCCATCAGACTCCTAAATAGCCGTGAGACAGCTAAATAGCCATCAGACTGCTAAATAGCAGTGAGACTGCTAAATAGCCATCAGACTCCTAAATTGCCGTGAGACAGCTAAATAGCCATCAGACTGCTAAATATCCATCAGACTGCAAAATAGCCATCTTACTGTTAAATAGCCATCAGTCTGTAAAATAGCCATCAGACTGCTAAATATCCATCAGACTGCTAAATATCCATCAGTCTGTTAAATAGCCATCATACTGCTAAATAGCCATCAGACTGCTAAATAGCCATCAGACTGCTAAATAGCCATGAGACTGCTAAATAGCCATCAGACTGCTAAATAGCCATCAGAATGCTAAAAAACCATCAGACTCCTAAATAGCCATGAGACAGCTAAATAGCCATCAGACTGCTAAATAGCCATCAGACTCCTAAATTGCCGTGAGACAGCTAAATAGCCATCAGACTGCTAAATAGCCATCAGACTGCTAAATAGCCATCAGACTGCTAAATAGCCATCAGACTCCTAAATAGCCGTGAGACAGCTAAATAGCCATCAGACTGCTAAATAGCAGTGAGACTGCTAAATAGCCATCAGACTCCTAAATTGCCGTGAGACAGCTAAATAGCCATCAGACTGCTAAATATCCATCAGACTGCAAAATAGCCATCTTACTGTTAAATAGCCATGAGTCTGTAAAATAGCCATCAGACTGCTAAATATCCATCAGACTGCTAAATATCCATCAGTCTGTTAAATAGCCATCATACTGCTAAATAGCCATCAGAATGCTAAATAGCCATCAGACTGCTAAATAGCCATGAGACTGCTAAATAGCCATCAGACTGCTAAATAGCCATCAGAATGCTAAAAAACCATCAGACTCCTAAATAGCCATGAGACAGCTAAATAGCCATCAGACTGCTAAATAGCCATCAGACTCCTAAATTGCCGTGAGACAGCTAAATAGCCATCAGACTGCTAAATAGCCATCAGACTGCTAAATAGCCATCAGACTGCTAAATAGCCATCAGACTCCTAAATAGCCGTGAGACAGCTAAATAGCCATCAGACTGCTAAATAGCAATCAGACTGCTAAATAGCCATCAGAACGCTAAATAGCCATCAGACTGCTAAATAGCCATCAGAATGCTCAATAACCATCAGACTCCTAAATAGCCATGAGACAGCTAAATAGCCATCAGACTGCTAAATAGCCATCAGACTCCTAAATTGCCGTGAGACAGCTAAATAGCCATCAGACTGCTTAATAGCCATCAGACTGCTAAATATCCATCAGACTGCTAAATAGCCATCAGTCTGTTAAATAGCCATCAGACTGCTAAATAGCCATCAGACTGCTAAATAGCCATCAGTCTGCTAAATAGCCACCAGACTCCTAAATAGCCGTGAGACAGCTAAATAGCCATCAGACTGCTAAATAGCCATCAGACTGTTAAATAGCCATCAGACTGCTAAATAGCCATCAGTCTGCTAAATAGCCATCAGACTCCTAAATAGCCGTGAGACAGCTAAATAGCCATCAGACTGCTAAATAGCCATCAGACTGCTAAATATCCATCAGACTGCTAAATAGCCATCAGTCTGTTAAATAGCCATCAGACTGCTAAATAGCCATCAGAATGTTAAATAGCAATCAGACTCCTAAATATCAGTGAGACTGCTAAATAGCCATCAGACTGCTAAATAGCCATCAGACTGCTAAATAGCCATCAGTCTGCTAAATAGCCATCAGATTGCTAAATAGCCATCAGTCTGCTAAATAGCCATCAGACTGCTAAATAGCCATCAGAATGTTAAATAGCCATCAGACTGCTAAATAGCCATCAGTCTGTTAAATAGCATTCAGACTGCTAAATAGCCATCAGACTGCTAAATAACCATCAGACTCCTAAATAGCCGTGAGACAGCTAAATAGCCATCAGACTGCTAAATAGCCATCAGACTGTTAAATAGCCATCAGACTGCTAAATAGCCATCAGTCTGCTAAATAGCCATCAGACTCCTAAATAGCCGTGAGACAGCTAAATAGCCATCAGACTGCTAAATAGCCATCAGTCTGTTAAATAGCCATCAGACTGATAAATAGCCATCAGACTGCTAAATAGCCATCAGACTGCTAAATAGCCATCAGACTGCTAAATAGCCATCAGACTGCTAAATAGCCATCAGTCTGCTAAATAGCCATCAGATTGCTAAATAGCCATCAGTCTGCTAAATAGCCATCAGTCTGCTAAATAGCCATCAGTCTGTTAAATAGCCATCAGACTGCTAAAGAGTTCATTAAATTCCTGTATATAGCTCCACTTTGATCTGGTACTTCCTGTATATAGTACTGGTACATCCTGTATATAGCTCCACATTGATCTGGTACTGGTACTCCCTGTATATATCTCCACATTGATCTTGTACTTCCTGTATATAGTACTGGTACTTCCTGTATATAGCTCCACATTGATCTGGTACTGGTACTCCCTGTATATATCTCCACATTGATCTGGTACTCCCTGTATATATCTGTTAAATAGCCATCAGACTGTTAAATAGCCATCAGACTGCTAAATAGCCATCAGACTGATAAATAGCCATCAGACTGCTAAATAGCCATCAGACTGCTAAATAGCCATCAGACTGCTAAATAGCCATCAGACTGCTAAATAGCCATCAGTCTGCTAAATAGCCATCAGATTGCTAAATAGCCATCAGTCTGCTAAATAGCCATCAGTCTGCTAAATAGCCATCAGTCTGCTAAATAGCCATCAGTCTGTTAAATAGCCATCAGACTGCTAAAGAGTTCATTAAATTCCTGTATATAGCTCCACTTTGATCTGGTACTTCCTGTATATAGTACTGGTACATCCTGTATATAGCTCCACATTGATCTGGTACTGGTACTCCCTGTATATATCTCCACATTGATCTTGTACTTCCTGTATATAGTACTGGTACTTCCTGTATATAGCTCCACATTGATCTGGTACTGGTACTCCCTGTATATATCTCCACATTGATCTGGTACTCCCTGTATATATCTGTTAAATAGCCATCAGACTGTTAAATAGCCATCAGACTGCTAAATAGCCATCAGACTGCTAAATAGCCATCAGACTGCTAAATAGCCATCAGTCTGCTAAATAGCCATCAGACTGTTAAATAGCCATCAGACTGCTAAATAGCCATCAGACTGCTTAAATGTAAATGTAAATGTAAATAGCCATCAGTCTGTTAAATAGCCATCAGTCTGTTAAATAACCATCAGAATGCTAAAGAGTTCATTTAATGGTTACAGGTCTACGCAATGACTCTATCTTGCACTGACTCTATGCACACTCACAAGATTATACATACACACTATACACACACTACACTCACTATACACACTACACTCACTATACACACTACACACACTACGCTGGTACTCCCTGTATATAGCTCCACATTGATCAGGTACTGGTACTCCCTGTATATAGCTCCACATTGATCAGGTACTGGTACTCCCTGTATATAGCTCCACATTGATCTGGTACTCCCTGTATATAGCTCCACATTGATCTGGTACTCCCTGTATATAGCTCCACATTTATCTGGTACTTCCTGTATATAGCTCCACAGTGATCTGGTACTGGTACTCCCTGTATATAGCTCCACATTGATCTGGTACTTCCTGTATATAGCTCCACAGTGATCTGGTACTGGTACTCCCTGTATATAGCTCCACATTGATCTGGTACTTCCTGTATATAGCTCCACAGTGATCTGGTACTGGTACTCCCTGTATATAGCTCCACATTGTTCTGGTACTGGTACTCCCTGTATATAGCTCCACATTGATCTGGTACTTCCTGTATATAGCTCCACATTGATCTGGTGCTCCCTGTATATAGCTCCACATTGATCTGGTACTGGTACTCCCTGTATATAGCTCCACATTGATCTGGTACTGGTACTTCCTGTATATAGCTCCACATTGATCTGGTACTTCCTGTATATAGCTCCACATTGATCTGGTGCTCCCTGTATATAGCTCCACATTGATCTGGTACTGGTACTTCCTGTATATAGCTCCACAGTGATCTGGTACTGGTACTCCCTGTATATAGCTCCACATTGATCTGGTACTTCCTGTATATAGCTCCACATTGATCTGGTACTTCCTGTATATAGCTCCACATTGATCTGGTACTTCCTGTATATAGCTCCACATTGATCTGGTACTGGTACTTCCTGTATATAGCTCCACAGTGATCTGGTACTGGTACTCCCTGTATATAGCTCCACAGTGATCTGGTACTTCCTGTATATAGCTCCACATTGATCTGGTGCTCCCTGTATATAGCTCCACATTGATCTGGTACTGGTACTCCCTGTATATAGCTCCACATTGATCTGGTACTGGTACTTCCTGTATATAGCTCCACATTGATCTGGTACTTCCTGTATATAGCTCCACATTGATCTGGTGCTCCCTGTATATAGCTCCACATTGATCTGGTACTGGTACTTCCTGTATATAGCTCCACAGTGATCTGGTACTGGTACTCCCTGTATATAGCTCCACATTGATCTGGTACTTCCTGTATATAGCTCCACATTGATCTGGTACTTCCTGTATATAGCTCCACATTGATCTGGTACTTCCTGTATATAGCTCCACATTGATCTGGTACTGGTACTTCCTGTATATAGCTCCACAGTGATCTGGTACTGGTACTCCCTGTATATAGCTCCACAGTGATCTGGTACTGGTTCTCCCTGTATATAGCTCCACATTGATCTGGTACTTCCTGTATATAGCTCCACAGTGATCTGGTACTGGTACTCCCTGTATATAGCTCCACATTGATCTGGTACTGGTACTCCCTGTATATAGCTCCACATTGATCTGGTACTTCCTGTATATAGCTCCACAGTGATCTGGTACTGGTACTCCCTGTATATAGCTCCACATTGATCTGGTACTGGTACTCCCTGTATATAGCTCCACATTGATCTGGTACTTCCTGTATATAAATCAAATCAAACCAAAATCACATTGATCTGGTACTTCCTGTATATAGCTCCACATTGATCTGGTACTGGTACTCCCTGTATATAGCTCCACATTGATCTGGTACTTCCTGTATATAGCTCCACATTGATCTGGTGCTCCCTGTATATAGCTCCACATTGATCTGGTACTTCCTGTATATAACTCCACATTGATCTGGTACTGGTACTCCCTGTATATAGCTCCACATTGATCTGGTACTGGTACTTCCTGTATATAGCTCCACAGTGATCTGGTACTGGTACTCCCTGTATATATCTCCACATTGATCTGGTACTTCCTGTATATAGCTCCACATTGATCTGGTACTTCCTGTATATAGTACTGTTACATCCTGTATATAGTACTGGTACTTCCTGTATAGTACTGGTACTTCCTGTATATAGCTCCACATTGATCTGGTACTTCCTGTATATAGTACTGGTACTCCCTGTATATAGCTCCACATTGATCTGGTACTTCCTATATATAGTACTGGTACTTCCGGTATATAGTACTGGTACTTCCTGTATATAGCTCCACATTGATCTGGTACTTCCTGTATATAGTACTGGTACTCCCTGTATATAGCTCCACATTAATCTGGTACTTCCTGTATATATTACTGGTACTCCCTGTATATAGCTCCACATTGATCTGGTACTTCCTGTATATAGTACTGGTACTCCCTGTATATAGCTCCACATTGATCTGGTACTGGTACTCCCTGTATATAGCTCCACATTGATCTGGTACTTCCTGTATATATTACTGGTACTCCCTGTATATAGCTCCACATTGATCTGGTACTTCCTGTATATAGTACTGGTACTCCCTGTATATAGCTCCACATTGATCTGGTACTTCCTGTATATATTACTGGTACTCCCTGTATATAGCTCCACATTGATCTGGTACTTCCTGTATATATTACTGGTCCTCCCTGTATATAGCTCCACATTGATCTGGTACTTCCTGTATATAGTACTGGTACTCCCTGTATATAGCTCCAAATTGATCTGGTACTTCCTGTATATAGTACTGGTACTCCCTGTATATAGCTCCACATTGATCTGGTACTTCCTGTATATAGCTCCGTTGTGTATTTCATTTTATTCCTCGTGTTGCTATTTCATTTGACATGTTTAAACTCTTCATTGTGGCGACGGGTTCGTAAGCAGGCCATTTCACTGTAAAGACTACACCCGTTGTGTTCGGCACGCTGTAACAAATACAATTTGATTTTGGATTCAAAGTTTCAAATTCCACTAGGGCAGTGCATTTATCATCTTTCACGGTGGGAGTCGGGCCACGGACCCCGGTTTCCACCGCATTCTTCTTTCCCCACAGTTCCTAACACAAGGCTACACAGCTGTGCCTCGCGTTAACGGCTTCGAGAAGACCAGAGAGGAGGAGGGGAGGCCATACAAGGACACAAGATACAGATATGGCTCGTTGCCACGGTGAGTTAAAAAACACAGACTGGGGGTGGGGTTTGTTGTAGATTCAGCTGCTGAGATCTTAACGTTTGACCTCCCCAGTCCCTTTGACCTCCTAACCCCTTTAACGTTGAATGATATGACGAGGTTGAGTTAGCTATCACAGCAGTCACAGGTGACTTCCTGTCATTTCATCATTTCAAACAAAAACTGTGACGTTTCGTTTCGGGGCAGGCCTTGACGCACGGGGATGGATGTTCCACATCTGGAAAACAGACTAAACATCTGGACGACAGATATAAAGTCAAAGAATGTTTTGAGTCAACGTTTACCCCCCATTTTCTTAGATATATATATATATTTAATCATTATTTTAATCATTATTTTGTCTGTTAAACTATTTTGTTGACTGTTAGTGGTGGAATCAGTCCATATCTCCTGTGTTTGACTGGGAAAGCCTGGATAATGTATTTCTACTAAACTATGCGTCCCAAAGAGCACCTTAATCCCTTTATAGGGCCCCTCGTTTATAGGGCCCCTCGTTTATAGGGCCCCTCGTTTATAGGGCCCCTCGTTTGACTAATTGCTCACTAGGGCTATTTGAGACGGAACCATCAGAGAAGAGATAGTTTGGTTTTCATCAGCTGTCTCCATCAATCTTCTCCGGCATAGATGAGATGAGAGAGCTGCACGGCATGGATGAGATGAGAGAGCTGCACGGCACTATGAAGAGGAAACAGAACAATAAAAACAACATTAGCACTTATTCAATCAAATCAAATCAAATGTATTTATATAGCCCTTCGTACATCAGCTGATATCTCAAAGTGCTGTACAGAAACCCTTAGCCTAAAACCCCAAACAGCAAGCAATGCAGGTGTAGGAGCACGGTGGCTAGGAAAAACTCCCTAGAAAGGCCAAAACCTAGGAAGAAACCTAGAGAGGAACCAGGCTATGAGGGGTGGCCAGTCCTCTTCTGGATGTGTCGGGTGGAGATTATAACAGAACATGGCCAAGATTTTCAAATGTTCATAAATGACCAGCATGGTCAAATAATAATAATCACAGTAGTTGTCGAGGGTGCAGCAAGTCAGCACCTCAGGAGTAAATGTCAGTTGGCTTTTCATAGCCGATCATTAAGAGTATCTCTACCGCTCCTGCTGTCTCTAGAGAGTTGAAAACAGCGGGTCTGGGACAGGTAGCACGTCCGGTGAACAGGTCAGGGTTCCATAGCCGTAGGCAGAACAGTTTAAACTGGAGCAGCAGCATGGCCAGGTGGACTGGGGACAGCAAGGAGTCATCATGCCAGGTAGTCCCGAGGCATGGTCCTAGGGCTCAGGTCCTCCGAGAGAGAAAAAGAAAGAGAGAATTAGAGAGAGCATACTTAAATTCACACAGGACACCGGATAAGACAGGAGAAGTACTCCAGATATAACAGACTGACCCTAGCCCCCCGACACATAAACTACTGCAGCATAAATACTGGAGACTGAGACAGGAAGGGTCAGGAGACACTGTGGCCCCATCCGATGATACCCCTGGACAGGGCCAAACAGGCAGGTTATGACCCCACCCACTTTGCCAAAGCACAGCCCCCACACCACTAGAGGGATATCTTCAACCACCAACTTACCATCCTGAGACAAGGCTGAGTATAGCCCACAAAGATCTCCGCCACGGCACAGCCCAAGGGGGTGCGCCAACCCAGACAGGAAGACCACGTCAGTGACTCAACCCACTCAAGTGACGCACCCCTCCTAGGGACGGCATGGAAGAGCACCAGTAAGCCAGTGACTCAGCCCCTGTAATAGGGTTAGAGGCAGAGAATCCCAGTGGAGGGGAACCGGCCAGGCAGAGACAGCAAGGGCGGTTCGTTGCTCCAGAGCCTTTCCGTTCACCTTCACACTCCTGGGCCAGACTACACTCAATCATATGACCTACTGAAGAGATGAGTCTTCAGTAAAGACTTAAAGGTTGAGACCGAGTCTGCGTCTCTCACATGGGTAGGCAGACCAATCCATACAAATTGAGTTCTATAGGAGAAAGCCCTGCCTCCAGATGTTTTCTTAGAAATTCTAGGGACAATTAGGAGGCCTGCGTCTTGTGACCATAGCGTACGTGTAGGTATGTACGGCAGGACCAAATCGGAAAGATAGATAGGAGCAAGCCCATGTAACGCTTTGTAGGTTAACAGTAAAACCTTGAAATCAGCCCCTAGCCTTAACAGGAAGCCAGTGTAGGGAGGCTAGCACTTGAGTAATATGATACATTGTTTTGGGTTCTAGTCATGATTCTAGCAGCCGTATTTAGCACTAACTGAAGTTTATTTAGTGCTTTATCTGGGTACCCAACCTTATTCAATACCCGACCTTATTCAATACCCGACCTTATTCAATACCCGACCTTATTCAATACATGACCTTATTCAGTACCCGACCTTATTCAATACCCGAACTTATTCAATACCCGACCTTATTCAATATCTGACCTTATTCAATACCCGACCTTATTCAATACCCGACCTTATTCAGTACCCGACCTTATTCAATACCCAACCTTATTCAATACCTGACCTTATTCAATACCCGACCTTATTCAATACCCGACCTTATTCAATACCCGACCTTATTCAATACCCGACCTTATTCAATACCGACCTTATTCAATACCCGACCTTATTCAATACCCGACCTTATTCAATACCCGACCTTATTCAATACCCGACCTTATTCAATACCCGACCTTATTCAATACCCGACCTTATTCAATACCCGACCTTATTCAATACCCGTGATGCCATGTGCTCTATACAGGCTGTATCGTGCTGCCATGTGCTCTATACAGGCTGTAACGTGATGCCATGTGCTCTTTACAGGCTGTAACGTGCTGCCATGTGCTCTATACAGGCTATACCGTGCTGCCATGTGCTCTATACAGGCTGTAACGTGATGCCATGTGCTCTATACAGGCTGTATCGTGCTGCCATGTGCCCTATACAGGCTGCATCGTGCTGCCATGTGCTCTATACAGGCTGCACCGTGCTGCCATGTGCTCTATACAGGCTGCGCCGTGCTGCCATGTGCTCTATACAGGCTGCACCGTGCTGCCATGTGCTCTATACAGGCTGTACCGTGCTGCCATGTGCTCTATACAGGCTGCGCCGTGCTGCCATGTGCTCTATACAGGCTGCACCGTGCTGCCATGTGCTCTATACAGGCTGTACCGTGCTGCCATGTGCTCTATACAGGCTGCACCGTGCTGCCATGTGCTCTATACAGACTGTACCGTGCTGCCATGTGCTCTATACAGGCTGCACCGTGCTGCCATGTGCTCTATACAGGCTGCGCCGTGCTGCCATGTGCTCTATACGGGCTGTACCGTGCTGCCATGTGCTCTATACAGGCTGTAACGTGATGCCATGTGCTCTATACAGGCTGCACCGTGCTGCCATGTGCTCTATACAGGCTGTACCATGCTGCCATGTGCTCTATACAGGCTGCACCGTGCTGCCATGTGCTCTTCAACCCAGAGCTCTTGAACCTGAAACATTGCAGCCAGCTGTGAGCGTTAATGTGAGATGGAGTTGGACATGACGTATAAAGTACAGAGAATACAATGTGTTCTCTAGCGAACACAGAGGAGCTAACTGGGTCTTACAACCAAATTCAGGGGCTGGGGGGGGGTCTGTGAGTGAGTATCCCTGTCTGTCATTCTGTCTGTCTGTCTGTCTGTCTGTCTGTCTGTCTGTCTGTCTGTCTGTCTGTCTGTCTGTCTGTCTGTCTGTCTGTCTGTCTGTCTGTCTGTCTGTCTGTCTGTCTGTCTGCCTGCCTGCCTGCCTGTCTGTCTGTCTGTCTGTCTGTCTGTCTGTCTGTCTGTCTGTCTGTCTGTCTGTCTGTCTGTCTGTCTGTCTGTCTGTCTGTCTGCCTGCCTGCCTGCCTGCCTGCCTGCCTGCCTGTCTGTCTGTCTGTCTGTCTGTCTGTCTGTCTGTCTGTCTGTCTGTCTGTATGTCTGTCTGTCGGTCTCTGTGTGTGTGTGTGTGTGTGTTTTGGGGGGGTGCCTTGTGGACCAGGTCTGGTTGTGATCTACAGAGGGTAGTGTGTACGGCCCAGTACATCACTGGGGCAAAGCTTCCTGCCATCCAGGACCTCTATACCAGGCGGTGTCGGAGGAAGGCCCTAAAAATTGTCAAAGACTCCAGCCACCCTAGTCATAAACTGTTCTCTCTGCTACCACACGGCAAGCGATACCGGAGCGCCAAGTCTAGGTCCAAAAGGCTTCTAAACAGCTTCTACCCCCCAAGCCATAAGACTCCTGAACAGCTAATCAAATGGCTACCCAGACTATTTGCAACCCCCCCCCCCCCCCCCATACGCTGCTGCTACTCTCTGTTATTATCTATGCATAGTCACTTTAATAACCCTACCTGCATGTACATAATTACCTCAACCACCTCGACACCGGTGCCCCCCGCACATTGACACATTGTCTCTATACCGGTAGCCCCTGTAATAAGCTATTGTTATTTACTGCTGCTCTTTAACATTTTGTTTTTCTTATCTCTTACTTTTTTTTTTAATAGGTATTTTCTTAAAACTGCATTGTTGGTTAAAGGCTTGTAAGTCAGCATTTCACTGTGAGGTGAAATGCACTGTTGTATTCGGCGCATGTGACAAATAACATTTGATTTGATTTGATCTGTGACTGGTATACCCGTTGGCCTGAATGAACCGTTGTGTGTTTCCCTCTTAGACAGACGTTCCTGCTCCACTGTATAATTACCCACGTTTCCTTCCATTAAAAAAGAGGATCTGGACTCGTGTAATGAAGGAGCCCCTCCTGATCCAGATGCCTAATCTCAGTAAAGGTGTAATTATGACGAATAACAATCACAGAGCAAGAACCCCTGGACACACACACAAACACACACACGCACCCACACACACACACGTTATGTTCTTCTATCTTCGTGGGGACCTAAAATCCTATTTTCCCTAACCCAAACCCGTAACCCTAACCTTAAACAAAACCCATAACCCTAACCTTAACCCATAACCCTAACCTTAACCCATAACCCTAACCTTAACCCTAAACCTACTTCCTAACCTTAAACCTAACCCTAAACCTAATTCCTAACCTTAAACCTTACCCTAACCTTAACCCTAAACCTAACCTTAAACCTAACTCCCAACCTTAAACCTAACCACTAACCCCTTACCCTAACCTTAACCCTAAACCTAACCTTAAACCTAACTCCTAACCTGAAACCTAATCACTAATCACTAACCCTAACCTTAACCCTAAACCTAACCTTAAACCTAACCCTAAACCTACTTCCTAACCTTAAACCTAACCCTAATTCCTAACCTTAAACCTAACCACTAACCCCTTACCCTAACCTTAACCCTAAACCTAACTCCCAACCTTAAATCTAACCACTAACCCCTTACCCTAACCTTAACCCTAAACCTAACACCCAACCTTAAATCTAACCACTAACCTTAACCCTAACCTTAAACCTAAACCTAACCCTCACCCTAACCTTGTGTGTGTGTAGGGCCTAAATGGGTCGTTGAGACCAGTGATTTCCCATCTCAGACCTGGCACACAGCCAGCTGTTTCTACACCACAACACAACGCCATGACAATCAGCGGAACTGTATCAGCATCAGCCAATCACAGTCAGCCAAGGTCACATTCTTGGCTGTTGTTGAAAGTCATGGACATTAACACATGGACTGGCTTGTTTATACACTACAGGTTATAGATAATATGTAGGGGATGTTTATGGACTACAGGTTATAGCTAATATGTAGGGGGATGTTTACAGACTACAGGTTATAGCTAATAGGCAGGGGGAGGTTTACAGACTACAGGTTATAGCTAATAGGTAGGGGGAGGTTTACAGACTACTGGTTATAGCTAATAGGTAGGGGGATGTTTATGGACTACAGGTTATAGCTAATATGTAGGGGATGTTTATGGACTACAGGTTATAGATAATAGGTAGGGGGATGTTTACAGACTACAGGTTATAGCTAATAGGCAGGGGGAGGTTTACAGACTACAGGTTATAGCTAATAGGTAGGGGGAGGTTTACAGACTACTGGTTATAGCTAATAGGTAGGGGGATGTTTACAGACTACAGGTTATAGCTAATAGGTAGGGGGATGTTTACAGACTACAGGTTATAGATAATAGGTAGGGGGATGTTTACAGACTACAGGTTATAGCTAATAGGTAGGGGGATGTTTACAGACTACTGGTTATAGATAATAGGTAGGGGGATGTTTACAGACTACAGGTTATAGCTAATAGGTAGGGGGATGTTTACAGACTACAGGTTATAGATAATAGGTAGGGGATGTTTATGGACTACAGGTTATAGCTAATAGGTAGGGGGAGGTTTACGGACTACTGGTTATAGCTAATAGGTAGGGAATGTTTACAGACTACAGGTTATAGCTAATAGGTAGGGGGATGTTTACAGACTACAGGTTATAGATAATAGGTAGGGGGATGTTTACAGACTACAGGTTATAGATAATAGGTAGGGGGATGTTTACAGACTACAGGTTATAGCTAATAGGTAGGGGGATGTTTACAGACTACTGGTTATAGATAATAGGTAGGGGATGTTTATGGACTACAGGTTATAGCTAATAGGTAGGGGGATGTTTACAGACTACAGGTTATAGATAATAGGTAGGGGGATGTTTACAGACTACAGGTTATAGATAATAGGTAGGGGGAGGTTTACGGACTACTGGTTATAGCTAATAGGTAGGGGGATGTTTACAGACTACAGGTTATAGCTAATAGGTAGGGGGATGTTTACAGACTACAGGTTATAGATAATAGGTAGGGGGATGTTTACAGACTACAGGTTATAGCTAATAGGTAGGGGGATGTTTACAGACTACTGGTTATAGATAATAGGTAGGGGGATGTTTACAGACTACAGGTTATAGCTAATAGGTAGGGGGATGTTTACAGACTACAGGTTATAGATAATAGGTAGGGGATGTTTATGGACTACAGGTTATAGCTAATAGGTAGGGGGAGGTTTACGGACTACTGGTTATAGCTAATAGGTAGGGAATGTTTACAGACTACAGGTTATAGCTAATAGGTAGGGGGATGTTTACAGACTACAGGTTATAGATAATAGGTAGGGGGATGTTTACAGACTACAGGTTATAGATAATAGGTAGGGGGATGTTTACAGACTACAGGTTATAGCTAATAGGTAGGGGGATGTTTACAGACTACTGGTTATAGATAATAGGTAGGGGATGTTTATGGACTACAGGTTATAGCTAATAGGTAGGGGGATGTTTACAGACTACAGGTTATAGATAATAGGTAGGGGGATGTTTACAGATTACAGGTTATAGATAATAGGTAGGGGGAGGTTTACGGACTACTGGTTATAGCTAATAGGTAGGGGGATGTTTACAGACTACGGGTTATAGCTAATAGGTAGTAGGGGGATGTTTACAGACTACTGGTTATAGCTAATAGGTAGGGGGAGGTTTACGGACTACTGGTTATAGCTAATAGGTAGGGGGATGTTTACAGACTACAGGTTATAGATAATAGGGAGGGGGAGGTTTACAGACTACATGTTATAGCTAATATGTAGGGGGGTGTTTACAGACTACAGGTTATAGCTGATAGGTAGGGGGATGTCTTTGCCAGCCCTCTCTAGAGTCTTTGCCAGCCCTCTCTAGAGTCTTTGCCAGCCCTCTCCAGAGTCTTTGCCAGGCCTCTCTAGTCTTTGCCAGCCCTCTCTAGTGTCTTTGCCAGCCCTCTCTAGTCTTTGCCAGCCCTCTCTAGAGTCTTTGCCAGCCCTCTCTAGAGTCTTTGCCAGCCCTCTCTAGAGTCTTTGCCAGCCTTCTCTAGAGTCTTTGCCAGCCCTCTCTAGAGTCTTTGCCAGCCCTCTCTAGATTATTTGCCAGCCCTCTCTAGAGTCTTTGCCAGCCCATCTCTAGAGTCTTTGCCAGCCCATCTCTAGAGTCTTTGCCAGCCCTCTCTAGAGTATTTGCCAGCCCTCTCTAGAGTCTTTGCCAGCCCTCTATAGAGTCTTTGCCAGCCCTCTCTAGAGTCTTTGCCAGCCCTCTCTAGAGTCTTTGCCAGCCCTCTCTATAGTCTTTGCCAGCCCTCTCTAGAGTCTTTGCCAGCCCTCTCTATAGTCTTTGCCAGCCCTCTCTATAGTCTTTGCCAGCCCTCTCTAGAGTCTTTGCCAGCCCTCTCTATTCTAGCTTGAACATGGAGAACCAGTCCTGGCTGATACCTTCTTGGCCTGCTGGACCAATACATTGCTGGGACTAGTGTCCCATTTGGTATGCAGCCATTGTTTATTCAGTATCACTATATCTGTACCAAGAGACCCTTGAAACTGACTTCCTATTTCCAAAAAGACATCAACCTTTCAGAGGAACCGTATTGTAATATGCAATGATATAACTCCCCCAAGCTTGGGATGGCTTGTCTAGTGTTCCTTTATGCCAGGCAGCATTGGAAATCATTTGGAAATCATCATTTTAGAGATCTGTTCTCTTCCGATTAGCATTTTTAGTCTCTGATGCCATCTGTGCACTATACGAAGGGAACAGGGTTCCATTTGGGACAGAAACTCAAGCCCCAAAGATGGGGTCTGAGATGATGGGTCTGAGATGATGGGGGTCTGAGATGATGGGTCTGATGGGGTCTGAGATGATGGGGTCTGAGATGATGGGGGTCTGAGATGATGGGGTCTGAGATGATGGGGTCTGAGATGATGGGGTCTGAGATGATGGGTCTGAGATGATGGGGTCTGAGATGATGGGTCTGAGATGATGGGGGTCTGAGATGATGGGGTCTGAGATGATGGGTCTGAGATGATGGGGGTCTGAGATGATGGGTCTGATGGGTCTGAGATGATGGGTCTGAGATGATGGGGTCTGAGATGATGGGGTCTGAGATGATGGGGTCTGAGATGATGGGTCTGATGGGTCTGAGATGATGGGTCTGAGATGATGGGGTCTGAGATGATGGGGTCTGAGATGATGGGTCTGAGATGATGGGGTCTGAGATGATGGGGTCTGAGATGATGGGGGTCTGAGATGATGGGGTCTGAGATGATGATGGGGTCTGAGATGATGGGGTCTGAGATGATGGGGTCTGAGATGATGGGGGTCTGAGATGATGGGGTCTGAGATGATGGGTCTGAGATGATGGGTCTGAGATGATGGGGTCTGAGATGATGGGGTCTGAGATGATGGGTCTGAGATGATGGGGTCTGAGATGCTGGGTCTGATGGGGTCTGAGATGATGGGGTCTGAGATGATGGGGTCTGAGATGATGGGGGTCTGAGATGATGGGGTCTGAGATGATGGGGTCTGAGATGATGGGTCTGATGGGGTCTGAGATGATGGGTCTGAGATGATGGGGTCTGAGATGATGGGTCTGATGGGGTCTGAGATGATGGGGTCTGAGATGATGGGTCTGAAGGGGTCTGAGATGATGGGTCTGAGATGATGGGTCTGAGATGATGGGTCTGAGATGATGGGGTCTGAGATGATGGGTCTGATGGGGTCTGAGATGATGGGGTCTGAGATGATGGGTCTGATGGGGTCTGAGATGATGGGTCTGAGATGATGGGGTCTGAGATGATGGGGTCTGAGATGATGGGTCTGATGGGGTCTGAGATGATGGGTCTGAGATGATGGGGTCTGAGATGATGGGTCTGAGATGATGGGTCTGAGATGATGGGTCTGAGATGATGGGGTCTGAGATGATGGGGGTCTGAGATGATGGGGTCTGAGATGATGGGGGTCTGAGATGATGGGTCTGATGGGTCTGAGATGATGGGGTCTGAGATGATGGGTCTGATGGGTCTGAGATGATGGGTCTGAGATGATGGGTCTGAGATGATGGGGTCTGAGATGATGGGGTCTGAGATGATGGGGGTCTGAGATGATGGGTCTGAGATGATGGGGTCTGAGATGATGGGGGTCTGAGATGATGGGGTCTGAGATGATGGGGGTCTGAGATGATGGGTCTGAGATGATGGGGTCTGAGATGATGGGGGTCTGAGATGATGGGGTCTGAGATGATGGGGGTCTGAGGTGATGGGTCTGAGATGATGGGGTCTGAGATGATGGGGGTCTGAGATGATGGGGGTCTGAGATGATGGGGTCTGAGATGATGGGGTCTGAGATGATGGGGTCTGAGATGATGGGGTCTGAGATGATGGGGTCTGAGATGATGGGGGTCTGAGATGATGGGGTCTGATGGGTCTGAGATGATGGGGTCTGAGATGATGGGGTCTGAGATGATGGGGTCTGAGATGATGGGGTCTGAGATGATGGGTCTGATGGGTCTGAGATGATGGGGTCTGAGATGATGGGGTCTGAGATGATGGGTCTGAGATGATGGGTCTGAGATGATGGGTCTGAGATGATGGGTCTGATGGGGTCTGAGATGATGGGGTCTGAGATGATGGGGGTCTGAGATGATGGGTCTGAGATGATGGGGTCTGAGATGATGGGGGTCTGAGATGATGGGTCTGAGATGATGGGGTCTGAGATCATGGGGTCTGAGATGATGGGTCTGAGATGATGGGGTCTGAGATGATGGGTCTGAGATGATGGGGTCTGAGATGATGGGTCTGATGGGGTCTGAGATGATGGGTCTGAGATGATGGGGTCTGAGATGATGGGGTCTGAGATGATGGGGGTCTGAGATGATGGGGTCTGAGATGATGGGGTCTGAGATGATGGGTCTGAGATGATGGGGGTCTGAGATGATGGGGGTCTGAGATGATGGGGGTCTGAGATGATGGGGTCTGAGATGATGGGGGTCTGAGATGATGGGGTCTGAGATGATGGGGTCTGAGATGATGGGGTCTGAGATGATGGGGGTCTGAGATGATGGAGGTCTGAGATGATGGGGTCTGAGATGATGGAGGTCTGAGATGATGGGTCTGATGGGGTCTGAGATGATGGGGTCTGAGATGATGGGGTCTGAGATGATGGGGTCTGAGATGATGGGGGTCTGAGATGATGGGGTCTGAGATGATGGGTCTGATGGGGTCTGAGATGATGGGGTCTGAGATGATGGGGGTCTGAGATGATGGGGGTCTGAGATGATGGGTCTGAGATGATGGGGTCTGAGATGATGGGGGTCTGAGATGATGGGTCTGAGATGATGGGTCTGAGATGATGGGGTCTGAGATGATGGGGGTCTGAGATGATGGGTCTGATGGGGTCTGAGATGATGGGGTCTGAGATGATGGGTGTCTGAGATGATGGGTCTGAGATGATGGGGTCTGAGATGATGGGGGTCTGAGATGATGGGGGTCTGAGATGATGGGTCTGAGATGATGGGGGTCTGAGATGATGGGGGTCTGAGATGATGGGTCTGAGATGATGGGGGTCTGAGATGATGGGGGTCTGAGATGATGGGTCTGAGATGATGGGGGTCTGAGATGATGGGGGTCTGAGATGATGGGGGTCTGAGATGATGGGGGTCTGAGATGATGGGTCTGAGATGATGGGGGTCTGAGATGATGGGGGTCTGAGATGATGGGTCTGAGATGATGGGGTCTGAGATGATGGGGGTCTGAGATGATGGGTCTGAGATGATGGGTCTGAGATGATGGGGTCTGAGATGATGGGGGTCTGAGATGATGGGTCTGATGGGGTCTGAGATGATGGGGTCTGAGATGATGGGTCTGAGATGATGGGGGTCTGAGATGATGGGGTCTGATGGGTCTGAGATGATGGGTCTGAGATGATGGGGTCTGAGATGATGGGGGTCTGAGATGATGGGGGTCTGAGATGATGGGTCTGAGATGATGGGGGTCTGAGATGATGGGGGTCTGAGATGATGGGTCTGAGATGATGGGGTCTGAGATGATGGGGGTCTGAGATGATGGGTCTGAGATGATGGGTCTGAGATGATGGGGTCTGAGATGATGGGGGTCTGAGATGATGGGTCTGATGGGGTCTGAGATGATGGGGTCTGAGATGATGGGTGTCTGAGATGATGGGTCTGAGATGATGGGTCTGAGATGATGGGGTCTGAGATGATGGGGTCTGAGATGATGGGGGTCTGAGATGATGGGTCTGAGATGATGGGGTCTGAGATGATGGGGGTCTGAGATGATGGAGGTCTGAGATGATGGGTCTGAGATGATGGGTCTGAGATGATGGGGTCTGAGATGATGGGGGTCTGAGATGATGGGGGTCTGAGATGATGGAGGTCTGAGATGATGGGTCTGAGATGATGGGGTCTGAGATGATGGGGTCTGAGATGATGGGGTCTGAGATGATGGGTCTGAGATGATGGGGGTCTGAGATGATGGGGTCTGAGATGATGGGGGTCTGAGATGATGGAGGTCTGAGATGATGGGTCTGAGATGATGGGTCTGAGATGATGGGGTCTGAGATGATGGGGTCTGAGATGATGGGTCTGAGATGATGGGGGTCTGAGATGATGGGTCTGAGATGATGGGGTCTGAGATGATGGGTCTGATGGGGTCTGAGATGATGGGTCTGAGATGATGGGTCTGATGGGGTCTGAGATGATGGGGTCTGAGATGATGGGGTCTGAGATGATGGGGTCTGAGATGATGGGGGTCTGAGATGATGGGTCTGAGATGATGGGGTCTGAGATGATGGGTCTGAGATGATGGGGTCTGAGATGATGGGGGTCTGAGATGATGGAGGTCTGAGATGATGGGTCTGAGATGATGGGTCTGAGATGATGGGTCTGAGATGATGGGGTCTGAGATGATGGGTCTGAGATGATGGGTCTGAGATGATGGGGTCTGAGATGATGGGGTCTGATGGGTATGAGATGATGGGGTCTGATTGGTCTGAGATGATGGGTCTGATGGGTCTGAGTTGATGGGGTCTGAGATGATGGGTCTGATGGGTATGAGATGATGGGGTCTGAGATGATGGGTCTGAGATGATGGGTCTGAGATGATTGTCTGATGGGGTCTGAGATGATGGGTCTGAGATGATGGGTCTGATGGGTCTGAGATGATGGGTCTGAGATGACGGGTGTGTGCATGTGTGTGCATGTGCACCATTGTGAATGATTTTGTTCGCATATCTACACGAGGAGTGTGTTTGTCTGCACATACTGGATAAAGTGACAGAGAGTGGCGTGTGTGTGTGTGTGTGTGTGTGTGTGTGTGTGTGTGTGTGTGTGTGTGTGTGTGTGTGTGTGTGTGTGTGTGTGTGTGTGTGTGTGTGTGTGTGTGTGTGTGTGTGTGTGTGTGTGTGTGTGTGTGTGTGTGTGTGTGTGTGTGTGTGTGTGAGAGAGAGAGTTAGTCATGTGCAGGTCAGCTGTTTGTTCAGTTGCTAATAATCCATCTGCAACCGTCCGACTAGATGTGATAAAGGGTCAATCTGAGGCTCTGCCACCCCCGACCCAAACCCACTTACAGTATGTAGAAAATGCGCTGTAGACTACAGTCAGAGACAGAGGACCTGCTTTTGCCTGATTTAGACGTGTTTCTGCTTATAATTTCCGTCATTTTGGTGGAACGCTATTAGTTAGTCAACTTGTCTATAATTAGATACATGCAGCTTCTCTTCTGTCATTACTTGATGCCCTAGAAGACTAAATAAACCATACTTCTGTCATTACTTGTTGCCCTAGAAGACTAAATAAACCATACTTCTGTCATTACTTGTTGCCCTAGAAGACTAAATAAACCATACTTCTGTCATTACTTGTTGCCCTAGAAGACTAAATAAACCATACTTCTGTCATTACTTGTTGCCCTAGAAGACTAAATAAACCATACTTCTGTCATTACTTGTTGCCCTAGAAGACTAAATAAACCATACTTCTGTCATTACTTGTTGCCCTAGAAGACTAAATAAACCATACTTCTGTCATTACTTGTTGCCCCAGAAGACTAAATAAACCATACTGCTCAACAGAATAATGTTATGAAGTGATAGAATGAATCAATCTAGTTGACATAGGTCAAGTTCTCTCTGTCATCTCCACTCCTTTAAGGAGCAAAAATATTTTTAGGGACCAGGGAGAAAATGCAATAAAAATAAATGACGGGAAATTATTTTCTGTATCAGTTTGACCGGTTGAAAGGAAAATAGAAAGCTGTGAAAAACGACCCAACATGTTTCTGATAAGATGTCAGGTCGGCTTGGAGGCATATTTTATGTGGTTGAAATACTATCAGCTTTTATGACGCTGATAAAGATAGCACCTTTACAGACTACACATTCACATTCTCTCTAGATGCTGATAAAGCTAGCACCTTTACAGACGGTCCCTAACTACACATTCACATTCTCTCTAGATGCTGATAAAGATAGCACCTTTACAGACGGTCCCTAACTACACATTCACATTCTCTCTAGATGCTGATAATGATTGCACCTTTACAGACGGTCCCTAACTACACATTCACATTCTCTCTAGATGCTGATAAAGATAGCACCTTTACAGACAGTCCCTAACTTTAAATTCACATTCTATCTAGATGCTGATAAAGATAGTACCTTTACAGACGGTCCCTAACTTTAAATTCACATTCTCTCTAGATGCTGAAATAATTAAATCATATTTCTCCACTTCTGTTCTCCAGTCAAAATGTACATTTGGTGCATCATATTACTGCAAGAAATGCTTCATTCTGCAGGAGTTAATATTAAGGCTATGTGAGCGGTTATAGACCTAGCGTCCAGTTTCCATTTAAACCATCTGAACAGTAGGCTACAGTTCCCATTGACGTGCCATAAGGCCTATTTGAAGTGACTGTTGAATTTGTATAGCGCGCCTCACAATCATCACGCGTAACATAGCCGGCACTGCCATCACCCTCTATAACCACTACACCAAATATTTCCTAAACGTTACTTTTCTGTCCCTCTTTTCTCTTTATTTTCAACTCTCCATTTTTCAGCTTCTCTCTTATTGACTTATTAAAGGGGAATGGAAACGCCCGCTAACTGCAACGGTAAATCGCCGTATTGGCATTGTTGCGTCAGTGGCAGGAGAGAACATCTTGGAACTCACAAAAAATGGCTGAATTTACCGAGTAGCTCCCCGAGTCTGAGAACGAGTTTATTACAGAGAATGAAATAATGTCGGTTAGGGAGCCACGTAAACCTACTGAAGCCGTTCGTGTTTGAGCCAATCGTTTCCCCCAGATCAAAGAGTTTATTCTCGTAGGAGTAATAACACAGACTGAAATACCGCGGCTAGAGGGTCGGCGTAGTCAAACACAAACTGGTGTGAGTGGGGATGTTGCCAGATAATGGCTAGAGAGTATATGAGTTTGTGTTGTAGAGAGATGGTGGCGATACAGCACAAAATCCCAGCGGATGGTTCGGAGGTTCCTGTCAGTCTGTCTGGATGGTGATGTATTACATCCAGTCAGAGGTTCCTGTCAGTCTGTCTGGATGGTGATGTATTACATCCAGGTCAGAGGTTCCTGTCAGTCTGTCTGGATGGTGATGTATTACATCCAGGTCAGAGGTTCCTGTCAGTCTGTCTGGATGGTGATGTATTACATCCAGTCTGAGGTTCCTGTCAGTCTGTCTGGATGGTGATGTATTACATCCAGGTCAGAGGTTCCTGTCAGTCTGTCTGGATGGTGATGTATTACATCCAGTCTGAGGTTCCTGTCAGTCTGTCTGGATGGTGATGTATTACATCCAGGTCAGAGGTTCCTGTCAGTCTGTCTGGATGGTGATGTATTACATCCAGTCAGAGGTTCCTGTCAGTCTGTCTGGATGGTGATGTATTACATCCAGGTCAGAGGTTCCTGTCAGTCTGTCTGGATGGTGGCTGTATTACATCCAGTCTGAGGTTCCTGTCTGTCTGTCTGGATGGTGATGTATTACATCCAGTCAGAGGTTCCTGTCAGTCTGTCTGGATGGTGATGTATTACATCCAGGTCAGAGGTTACTGTCAGTCTGTCTGGATGGTGATGTATTACATCCAGGTCAGAGGTTCCTGTCAGTCTGTCTGGATGGTGATGTATTACATCCAGGTCAGAGGTTCCTGTCAGTCTGTCTGGATGGTGATGTATTACATCCAGGCCAGAGGTTCCTGTCAGTCTGTCTGGATGGTGATGTATTACATCCAGAGGTTCCTGTCAGTCTGTCTGGATGGTGATGTACCACATCCAGGTCAGAGGTTCCTGTCAGTCTGTCTGGATGGTGATGTACTACATCCAGGTCAGAGGTTCCTGTCAGTCTGTCTGGATGGTGATGTATTACATCCAGTCAGAGGTTCCTGTCAGTCTGTCTGGATGGTGATGTATTACATCCAGGTCAGAGGTTCCTGTCAGTCTGTCTGGATGGTGATGTATTACATCCAGAGGTTCCTGTCAGTCTGTCTGGATGGTGATGTATTACATCCAGGTCAGAGGTTCCTGTCAGTCTGTCTGGATGGTGATATATTACATCCAGTCAGAGGTTCCTGTCAGTCTGTCTGGATGGTGATGTATTACATCCAGGTCAGAGGTTCCTGTCAGTCTGTCTGGATGGTGATGTATTACATCCAGTCAGAGGTTCCTGTCAGTCTGTCTGGATGGTGATGTATTACATCCAGAGGTTCCTGTCAGTCTGTCTGGATGGTGATGTATTACATCCAGTCAGAGGTTCCTGTCAGTCTGTCTGGATGGTGATGTATTACATCCAGGTCAGAGGTTCCTGTCAGTCTGTCTGGATGGTGATGTATTACATCCAGAGGTTCCTGTCAGTCTGTTTGGATGGTGATGTATTACATCCAGTCAGAGGTTCCTGTCAGTCTGTCTGGATGGTGATGTATTACATCCAGGTCAGAGGTTCCTGTCAGTCTGTCTGGATGGTGATGTATTACATCCAGTCAGAGGTTCCTGTCAGTCTGTCTGGATGGTGATGTATTACATCCAGGTCAGAGGTTCCTGTCAGTCTGTCTGGATGGTGATGTATTACATCCAGTCAGAGGTTCCTGTCAGTCTGTCTGGATGGTGATGTATTACATCCAGGTCAGAGGTTCCTGTCAGTCTGTCTGGATGGTGATGTATTACATCCAGTCAGAGGTTCCTGTCTGTCTGTCTGGATGGTGATGTATTACATCCAGGTCAGAGGTTCCTGTCAGTCTGTCTGGATGGTGATGTATTACATCCAGTCAGAGGTTCCTGTCAGTCTGTCTGGATGGTGATGTATTACATCCAGGTCAGAGGTTCCTGTCAGTCTGTCTGGATGGTGATGTATTACATCCAGTCAGAGGTTCCTGTCAGTCTGTCTGGATGGTGATGTATTACATCCAGGTCAGAGGTTCCTGTCAGTCTGTCTGGATGGTGATGTATTACATCCAGTCAGAGGTTCCTGTCAGTCTGTCTGGATGGTGATGTATTACATCCAGGTCAGAGGTTCCTGTCAGTCTGTCTGGATGGTGATGTATTACATCCAGTCAGAGGTTCCTGTCAGTCTGTCTGGATGGTGATGTATTACATCCAGGTCAGAGGTTCCTGTCAGTCTGTCTGGATGGTGATGTATTACATCCAGTCAGAGGTTCCTGTCAGTCTGTCTGGATGGTGATGTATTACATCCAGGTCAGAGGTTCCTGTCAGTCTGTCTGGATGGTGATGTATTACATCCAGAGGTTCCTGTCAGTCTGTCTGGATGGTGATGTATTACATCCAGAGGTTCCTGTCAGTCTGTCTGGATGGTGATGTATTACATCCAGAGGTTCCTGTCAGTCTGTCTGGATGGTGATGTATTACATCCAGTCAGAGGTTCCTGTCAGTCTGTCTGGATGGTGATGTATTACATCCAGGTCAGAGGTTCCTGTCAGTCTGTCTGGATGGTGATGTACTACATCCAGGTCAGAGGTTCCTGTCAGTCTGTCTGGATGGTGATGTATTACATCCAGTCAGAGGTTCCTGTCAGTCTGTCTGGATGGTGATGTATTACATCCAGGTCAGAGGTTCCTGTCAGTCTGTCTGGATGGTGATGTATTACATCCAGTCAGAGGTTCCTGTCAGTCTGTCTGGATGGTGATGTATTACATCCAGTCAGAGGTTCCTGTCAGTCTGTCTGGATGGTGATGTATTACATCCAGGTCAGAGGTTCCTGTCAGTCTGTCTGGATGGTGATGTATTACATCCAGAGGTTCCTGTCAGTCTGTCTGGATGGTGATGTATTACATCCAGGTCAGAGGTTCCTGTCAGTCTGTCTGGATGGTGATATATTACATCCAGTCAGAGGTTCCTGTCAGTCTGTCTGGATGGTGATGTATTACATCCAGAGGTTCCTGTCAGTCTGTCTGGATGGTGATGTATTACATCCAGAGGTTCCTGTCAGTCTGTCTGGATGGTGATGTATTACATCCAGTCAGAGGTTCCTGTCAGTCTGTCTGGATGGTGATGTATTACATCCAGTCAGAGGTTCCTGTCAGTCTGTCTGGATGGTGATGTATTACATCCAGTCAGAGGTTCCTGTCAGTCTGTCTGGATGGTGATGTATTACATCCAGAGGTTCCTGTCAGTCTGTCTGGATGGTGATGTATTACATCCAGGTCAGAGGTTCCTGTCAGTCTGTCTGGATGGTGATGTATTACATCCAGGTCAGAGGTTCCTGTCAGTCTGTCTGGATGGTGATGTATTACATCCAGGTCAGAGGTTCCTGTCAGTCTGTCTGGATGGTGATGTATTACATCCAGGTCAGAGGTTCCTGTCAGTCTGTCTGGATGGTGATGTATTACATAAAGAGGTTCCTGTCTGTCTGTCTGGATGGTGATGTATTACATCCAGTCAGAGGTTCCTGTCAGTCTGTCTGGATGGTGATGTATTACATCCAGTCAGAGGTTCCTGTCAGTCTGTCTGGATGGTGATGTATTACATCCAGGTCAGAGGTTCCTGTCAGTCTGTCTGGATGGTGATGTATTACATCCAGTCAGAGGTTCCTGTCTGTCTGTCTGGATGGTGATGTATTACATCCAGGTCAGAGGTTCCTGTCAGTCTGTCTGGATGGTGATGTATTACATCCAGTCAGAGGTTCCTGTCAGTCTGTCTGGATGGTGATGTATTACATCCAGGTCAGAGGTTCCTGTCAGTCTGTCTGGATGGTGATGTATTACATCCAGTCAGAGGTTCCTGTCAGTCTGTCTGGATGGTGATGTATTACATCCAGGTCAGAGGTTCCTGTCAGTCTGTCTGGATGGTGATGTATTACATCCAGTCAGAGGTTCCTGTCAGTCTGTCTGGATGGTGATGTATTACATCCAGGTCAGAGGTTCCTGTCAGTCTGTCTGGATGGTGATGTATTACATCCAGTCAGAGGTTCCTGTCAGTCTGTCTGGATGGTGATGTATTACATCCAGGTCAGAGGTTCCTGTCAGTCTGTCTGGATGGTGATGTATTACATCCAGGTCAGTGGTTCCTGTCAGTCTGTCTGGATGGTGATGTATTACATCCAGTCAGAGGTTCCTGTCAGTCTGTCTGGATGGTGATGTATTACATCCAGGTCAGAGGTTCCTGTCAGTCTCTCTGGATGGTGATGTATTACATCCAGTCAGAGGTTCCTGTCAGTCTGTCTGGATGGTGATGTATTACATCCAGGTCAGAGGTTCTTGTCAGTCTGTCTGGATGGTAATTTATTAATTAAATGTGTCACTAACCTGGCTGAAGAGATTACTCGCCCAGTCAGCAGCCAATATGCCAGTTAAATAATTGGTGAAATGCCCTACTATCCCGTACATAGGACTAATACATCCCCTCCGTCATCATCTTCCTGTAACAACTTCCTGTATACCATGTGTATCCCGTACATAGGACTAATACATCCCCTCCGTCATCATCTTCCTGCAACAACTTCCTGTATACCATGTGTATCCCGTACATAGGACTAATACATCCCCTCCGTCATCATCTTCCTGCAACAACTTCCTGTATACCATGTGTATCCCGTACATAGGACTAGTACATCCCCTCCGTCGCCATCTTCCTGTAACAACTTCCTGTATACCATGTGTATCCCGTACATAGGACTAGTACATCCCCTCCGTCGCCATCTTCCTGTAACAACTTCCTGTATACCATGTGTATCCCGTACATAGGACTAATACATCCCCTCCGTCATCATCTTCCTGCAACAACTTCCTGTATACCATGTGTATCCCGTACATAGGACTAGTACATCCCCTCCGTCGCCATCTTCCTGTAACAACTTCCTGTATACCATGTGTATCCCGTACATAGGACTAATACATCCCCTCCGTCATCATCTTCCTGCAACAACTTCCTGTATACCATGTGTATCCCGTACATAGGACTAATACATCTCCTCCGTCATCATCTTCCTGTAACAACTTCCTGTATACCATGTGTATCCCGTACATAGGACTAATACTTCCCCTCCGTCATCATCTTCCTGTAACAACTTCCTGTATACCATGTGTATCCCGTACATAGGACTAATACATCTCCTCCGTCATCATCTTCCTGCAGCAACTTCCTGTATACCATGTGTATCCCGTACATAGGACTAATACATCTCCTCCGTCATCATCTTCCTGCAGCAACTTCCTGTATACCATGTGTATCCCGTACATAGGACTAATACATCCCCTCCGTCATCATCTTCCTGCAGCAACTTCCTGTATACCATGTGTTTCCCGTACATAGGACTAATACATCCCCTCCGTCGCCATCTTCCTGTAACAACTTCCTGTATACCATGTGTATCCCGTACATAGGACTAATACATCCCCTCCGTGGCCATCTTCCTGTATACCATGTGTATCCCGTACATAGGACTAATACATCCCCTCCGTCGCCATCTTCCTGCAACAACTTCCTGTATACCATGTGTATCCCGTACATAGGACTAATACATCCCCTCCGTCGCCATCTTCCTGCAGCAACTTCCTGTATACCATGTGTATCCCGTACATAGGACTAATACAACTTGAAACTGAATTGATTGATACAGAACAGACAGTACTAAAGTCTCTGGGTTGCATCCCTAATGGTACCCTATTACCGACATACAGTATATAGTGCCTATTGGGATCTGGTACAAAGTAGTGCTCTATGTAGGGAATAGGGAGCCGTTTGGGACTATGGAGCCATTTATGATGAGTGTTTAATTGAGGACAAACCATTTGCCTCAAGTTGTAATTCTCCCTTTGATGTCTAGCTAACACTGGACGTTCTTTGGCTCGGCTTCTAGAACATTTTCATTGCTTTGGAGTCGGACCTAAAGTACCAGTCAAAAGGTTTGGACACAGGTTCTCATTCAAGGGTTTGTCTTTATTTTTTACATTGTAGAATAATAATGAAGACATCAAAACTGTGAAATAACACACACGGAATCATGTAGTAACCCAGAAAAGTGTTAAACAAATCAAAATATATTTTATATTTGAGATTCTTCAAAAGTAGCCACCCTTTGTCTTGATGACAGCTTTGCACACTCTTGGCATTCTGTCAACCAGCTTCACCTGGAATGTGTTTCCAACAGTCTTGAAGGAGTTACCATATTATGCTGAGGCACTTGTTGGCTGCTTTTCCTTCACTCTGCGGTCTGACTCATCCCAAACCATCTCAATTGGGTTGAGGTTGGCTGATTGTGGAGGCCAGGTCTTCTGATGCAGCACTCCATCACTCTCCTTCTCGGTCTGTGCTGTAGTGAGTGAGTGTTATATGGTATTATAACTGGGGTTATTGAGGACATGGGCTGTGCTCTAGTGAGTGGGCGTTTATAATCCGTAGAGTGAGATCTGAACTGGGCTTCCAGTGGACTCCTTTGGACTCCTCTCTGTCCCACTCACACCATGTACTGGAGAGAGGAGAGTGTGGAGAAAGAGAGAGAGAGAGGAGAAAGAGAGGAGAGAGAGGTAAGGGAGGGGAAAGAGAGAGAGCGGAGAGGAGAGGGTGGAGAAAGAGAGAGAGAGAGGAGAAAGAGAGGAGAGAGAGGTAAGGGAGGGGAAAGAGAGAGAGCGGAGAGGAGAGGAGGGGGAGGAGAAAGAGAGCGAGAGAGAGGTAAGGGAGGAGAAAGGGAGGAGAAAGAGAGAGAGAGAGAGGAGAAGGAGGAGAAAGAAAGGGAGGAGAAAGAGAGAGGAGAGGGAGGGGAGAGAGAGAGAGAGGGAGGGAGGAGAAAGAGACAGAGAGAGAGAGAGCATTTGAGGTTTACCCAGGGTAACGCTATCCACCATGCATCCTCATCCTGACTTGACTTGATCCATGCAGGTTGTTATTTTTGGGCCGAGGACTTTGGCATTGAGCCCCATGAACGCAACGGCCGTGTCCAAAACTGGAGGTGTTTTCACATGTACGGTACATCCCCTCTCCTTGTTCTGGCAACATGGGCTGGCTGGAGGTGAGCCGGGGGAACATGGGGAGGGAAGTCAAAGCGCTCTGGAGTCCGACAATAGAGGAAGCCTGTATCCCAAAATGGCACCCTATTCCCTATTTAGTTCACTACTTTTGACCATAGCCCAGAGCCCTATGGCCCCCGGTCTAAAGTAGTGCACTATATAGGGAATATGGGGCCATTTGGGACACAGCCAAGGTCTTTGATCACTGCAGATTACAGGAAGATAACCCACAGATATACCGTTTGGGGAATCGCCCAGAAAAGCAAACAAAAGCAAAGCAAAGCTCAAAATAGAACGTATCTGTTGAATCTGTTCTTGTGGCCCCTCTCCTGGGGCAGGTTTTGACTTGGCTGGACCATGTTGTAATGTACTGTACCATGGTTGCCTGGCTCTATGTCTGGCTAGCTGGCTGACTGACTGCTTAAAACCTCTTAAGGATCGGATCCCTGTTTCTTTTTCAATTTTCGCCAAAATAGCCATACCCAAATCTAACTGGCTGTAGCTCAGGACCTGAAGCAAGGATATGCATATTCTTAATATCATTTGAAAGGAAACACTTAGAAGTTTGCGGAAATGTGAAATGAATGTAGGAGAATATAACACATTAGATCTGGTAAAAGATCATACAAAAGTTAAAAAAACATGCGTTTTTGGTTGGTTAACTGGCTGACAGGCTGGTTAACTGGCTGACAGGTTGGTTAACTGGCTGACAGGCTGGTTAACTGGCTGACAGGTTGGTTAACTGGCTGACAGGTTGGTTAACTGGCTGACAGGCTGGTTAACTGGCTGACAGGCTGGTTAATTGGCTGACAGGCTGGTTAACTGGCTGACAGGTTGGTTAACTGGCTGACAGGCTGGTTAACTGGCTGACAGGCTGGTTAACTGGCTGACAGGTTGGTTAACTGGCTGACAGGTTGGTTAACTGGCTGACAGGTTGGTTAACTGGCTGACAGGCTAATTGACTGTCTGGTGCTTTCGTCAGATAACACCCCTAGCCTGTTATTTAAGCTAAAACATTTTTACTCATAACGCTATAGGCCTTCAGGAGACAACCTCCAACTGTCAAACCATCCATCACAATTGTACTGCTAATAACTAAAAGGACCTTTTCATACTCGTATATGTGTAGGTCACCTGTGTGGCGTTGGCACTAGTGACTCTGGAAGTCCCCTTTGGACAAACGTAGAGCAAAAGAACCCTCGGGATATTCTCCATGAAGTTCAGTTGATCCCATGTTGTCTTGCCCTGCGCTGTGTAAAGCATGTTGGATCCTGAGTTACTAACAGGCGTGTGGGGATGACAGTGGATGTGTTTGTACTAGTTTGGATGTTTTCCAGTATCGATGCGATATGGGAAGAATGTTCTAATCTAGGGTGTCGGTAATATGAATAAGACAACCTGTTGGTTTGGTGATTGATGCGTTTAAAAAGTTAGAAATGTGAAAGAAAGAAAAAAAGAAACGAAGAAGAAGAAGCAGTCATCTAGTGGCATACTGTATTATTATGTAAAGTAACGTACAGGAAGTGGATAATTATTATGTCTAGATAGGTAAAGTAACGTACAGGAAGTGGATAATTATTATGTCTAGATAGGTAAAGTAACGTACAGGAAGTGGATAATTATTATGTCTAGATAGGTAAAGTAACGTACAGGAAGTGGATAATTATTATGTCTAGATAGGTAAAGTAACGTACAGGAAGTGGATAATTATTATGTCTAGATAGGTAAAGTAACGTACAGGAAGTGGATAATTATTATGTCTAGATAGGTAAAGTAACGTACAGGAAGTGGATAATTATTATGTCTAGATAGGTAAAGTAACGTACAGGAAGTGGATAATTATTATGTCTAGATAGGTAAAGTAACGTACAGGAAGTGGATAATTATTATGTCTAGATAGGTAAAGTAACGTACAGGAAGTGGATAATTATTATGTCTAGATAGGTAAAGTAACGTACAGGAAGTGGATAATTATTATGTCTAGATAGGTAAAGTAACGTACAGGAAGTGGATAATTATTATGTCTAGTTAGGTAAAGTAACGTACAGGAAGTGGATAATTATTATGTCTAGTTAGGTAAAGTAACGTACAGGAAGTGGATAATTATTATGTCTAGATAGGTAAAGTAACGTACAGGAAGTGGATAATTATTATGTCTAGATAGGTAAAGTAACGTACAGGAAGTGGATAATTATTATGTCTAGTTAGGTAAAGTAACGTACAGGAAGTGGATATTTGTTATGTCTAGGTAGGTAAAGTAACGTACAGGAAGGGGATAATTATTATGTCTAGTTAGGTAAAGTAACGTACAGGAAGTGGATAATTATTATGTCTAGTTAGGTAAAGTAACGTACAGGAAGTGGATAATTATTATGTCTAGGTAGG
Organism: Salvelinus alpinus; assembly: GCF_045679555.1. Taxonomy (NCBI): domain Eukaryota; kingdom Metazoa; phylum Chordata; class Actinopteri; order Salmoniformes; family Salmonidae; genus Salvelinus; species Salvelinus alpinus. The sequence continues at coordinate 6,789,344 of NC_092090.1, read as the reverse complement.
TAAAGTAACATACAGGAAGTGGATAATTATTATGTCTAGTTAGGTAAAGTAACATACAGGAAGTGGATAATTATTATGTCTAGTTAGGTAAAGTAACGTACAGGAAGTGGATGATTATTATGTCTAGTTAGGTAAAGTAACGTACAGGAAGAGGATAATTATTTTGTCTAGTTAGGTAAAGTAACGTACAGGAAGTGGATAATTATTATGTCTAGTTAGGTAAAGTAACGTACAGGAAGTGGATAATTATTATGTCTAGGTAGGTAAAGTAACGTACAGGAAGTGGATAATTATTATGTCTAGTTAGGTAAAGTAACGTACAGGAAGTGGATGATTATTATGTCTAGTTAGGTAAAGTAACGTACAGGAAGAGGATAATTATTATGTCTAGTTAGGTAAAGTAACGTACAGGAAGTGGATAATTATTATGTCTAGTTAGGTAAAGTAACGTACAGGAAGTGGATAATTATTATGTCTAGGTAGGTAAAGTAACGTACAGGAAGTGGATAATTATTATGTCTAGTTAGGTAAAGTAACGTACAGGAAGTGGATCATTATTATGTCTAGTTAGGTAAAAGTAACGTACAGAAAGTGGATAATTATGTCTAGTTAGGTAAAGTAACGTACAGGAAGTGGATAATTATTATGTCTAGTTAGGTAAAGTAACGTACAGGAAGTGGATAATACATCCCTGTGGCAATAGAACTCAGTTCACAAGCCATCTGTCAAAGCTTAGCGCTAATTCCAATCGCCTTTATCACGGCACTTGGTTCCTTTGTATGGCGACAGTGCTAATCGTTGGGTGTGACATTTAGTTTCCATGTTAATAAGCCGACTGTACTGTATTGTGGTGGATTTGGTACAAAGCTAAGTGGGTCTGCTAGTATTAATCAAGCAACAAATATGTCCGCTGTTCTTCTAAGAACTATACTGATCTGGGTTATCGTGGGGCAGCGGGGACACCAATGGTCGTTCATCAAAACACATGGCTCAGTACAAAGCTGAGTTGGTGTACTTGCTTGAATGGAGCAACAAACTTACTGATCTGGGTTGGTGTAGGACAGGGGTGGGAAACTTCTTATCCTGGAGGAAGGGCAGTAGATTAATGTTTTATTCCAGTCTTACAGTCTCAGTTGGTTTTGTTCCAGTCCTACAGTCTCAGTTGAAGGTTTTGTTTCAGTCCTACAGTCTCAGTTGGTTTTGTTCCAGTTCCACAGTCTCAGTAGGTTTTGTTTCAGTCCTACAGTCTCAGTAGGTTTTGTTCCAGTCCTACAGTCTCAGTTGGTTTTGTTCCAGTCCTACAGTCTCAGTTGGTTTTGTTCCAGTCCTACAGTCTCAGTTGAAGGTTTTGTTCCAGTCTTACAGTCTCAGTTGGTTTTGTTTCAGTCTTACAGTCTCAGTTGAATGTTTTGTTCCAGTCCAACAGTCTCAGTTGGTTTTGTTCCAGTCTTACAGTCTCAGTTGAATGTTTTGTTCCAGTCCAACAGTCTCAGTTGAAGGTTTTGTTTCAGTCTTACAGTCTCAGTTGAAGGTTTTGTTTCAGTCCTACAGTCTCAGTTGAAGGTTTTGTTCCAGTCCAACAGTCTCAGTTGGTTTTGTTCCAGTTCCACAGTCTCAGTTGGTTTTGTTCCAGTCTTACAGTCTCAGTAGGTTTTGTTCCAGTCCTACAGTCTCAGTTGAATGTTTTGTTCCAGTCCTACAGTCTCAGTTGAATGTTTTGTTCCAGTTCCACAGTCTCAGTTGGTTTTGTTCCAGTCCAACAGTCTCAGTTGGTTTTGTTCCAGTCCAACAGTCTCAGTAGGTTTTGTTCCAGTCCAACAGTCTCAGTTGGTTTTGTTCCAGTCTTACAGTCTCAGTTGGTTTTGTTTCAGTCCTACAGTCTCAGTTGGTTTTGTTTCAGTCCTACAGTCTCAGTTGGTTTTGTTTCAGTCCTACAGTCTCAGTTAGTTTTGTTCCAGTCCAACAGTCTCAGTTGGTTTTGTTTCAGTCCAACAGTCTCAGTTGGTTTTGTTTCAGTCTTACAGTCTCAGTTGGTTTTGTTTCAGTCCTACAGTCTCAGTTGGTTTTGTTTCAGTCCTACAGTCTCAGTTGGTTTTGTTTCAGTCCAACAGTCTCAGTTGGTTTTGTTTCAGTCCAACAGTCTCAGTTGGTTTTGTTTCAGTCCAACAGTCTCAGTTGGTTTTGTTTCAGTCCAACAGTCTCAGTTGGTTTTGTTTCAGTCTTACAGTCTCAGTTGGTTTTGTTTCAGTCCAACAGTCTCAGTTGGTTTTGTTCCAGTCTTACAGTCTCAGTTGGTTTTGTTCCAGTCCAACAGTCTCAGTTGGTTTTGTTCCAGTTCCACAGTCTCAGTTGGTTTTGTTCCAGTCCTACAGTCTCAGTTGGTTTTGTTCCAGTCCAACAGTCTCAGTTGGTTTTGTTTCAGTCCTACAGTCTCAGTTGGTTTTGTTCCAGTCCAACAGTCTCAGTTGGTTTTGTTTCAGTCCTACAGTCTCAGTTGGTTTTGTTTCAGTCCAACAGTCTCAGTTGGTTTTGTTTCAGTCCAACAGTCTCAGTTGGTTTTGTTTCAGTCTTACAGTCTCAGTTGGTTTTGTTCCAGTCCAACAGTCTCAGTAGGTTTTGTTCCAGTCCAACAGTCTCAGTTGGTTTTGTTCCAGTCTTACAGTCTCAGTTGGTTTTGTTTCAGTCCAACAGTCTCAGTTGGTTTTGTTTCAGTCTTACAGTCTCAGTTGGTTTTGTTTCAGTCCTACAGTCTCAGTTGGTTTTGTTTCAGTCCTACAGTCTCAGTTGGTTTTGTTTCAGTCCAACAGTCTCAGTTGGTTTTGTTTCAGTCCAACAGTCTCAGTTGGTTTTGTTTCAGTCCAAATGTCTCAGTTGGTTTTGTTTCAGTCCAACAGTCTCAGTTGGTTTTGTTTCAGTCTTACAGTCTCAGTTGGTTTTGTTTCAGTCCAACAGTCTCAGTTGGTTTTGTTCCAGTCTTACAGTCTCAGTTGGTTTTGTTCCAGTTCCACAGTCTCAGTTGGTTTTGTTCCAGTCCTACAGTCTCAGTTGGTTTTGTTCCAGTCCAACAGTCTCAGTTGGTTTTGTTTCAGTCCTACAGTCTCAGTTGGTTTTGTTCCAGTCCAACAGTCTCAGTTGGTTTTGTTTCAGTCCTACAGTCTCAGTAGGTTTTGTTCCCGTCCTACAGTCTCAGTTGAATGTTTTGTTCCAGTCCAACAGTCTCAGTTGGTTTTGTTCCAGTCTTACAGTCTCAGTTGGTTTTGTTCCAGTCCTACAGTCTCAGTTGGTTTTGTTCCAGTCTTACAGTCTCAGTATGTTTTGTTTCAGTCTTACAGTCTCAGTTGGTTTTGTTTCAGTCCTACAGTCTCAGTTGGTTTTGTTTCAGTCCAACAGTCTCAGTTGGTTTTGTTCCAGTCCTACAGTCTCAGTTGGTTTTGTTCCAGTCCAACAGTCTCAGTTGGTTTTGTTCCAGTCCTACAGTCTCAGTTGGTTTTGTTCCAGTCCAACAGTCTCAGTTGGTTTTGTTTCAGTCCAACAGTCTCAGTTGGTTTTGTTCCAGTCCAACAGTCTCAGTTGGTTTTGTTCCAGTCCAACAGTCTCAGTTGGTTTTGTTCCAGTCCAACAGTCTCAGTTGGTTTTGTTCCAGTCCAACAGTCTCAGTTGAAGCCTCTGAACGTTGCATCCAAGGTCATCCAGCAAAACACTCCTTCAGAGTCAAAGCCAGGGAGCCTCTTCAGAGTCAAAGCCAGGAACCCTCTTCAGAGTCAAAGCCAGGAAGCCTCTACAGAGTCAAAGCCAGGAACCCTCTTCAGAGTCAAAGCCAGGAAGCCTCTTCAGAGTCAAAGCCAGGAAGCCTACAGAGTCAAAGCCAGAAAGCCTCTACAGAGTCAAAGCCAGGAAGCCTCTACAGAGTCAAAGCCAGAAAGCCTCTACAGAGTCAAAGCCAGGAAGCCTCTTCAGAGTCAAAGCCAGGAAGCCTCTACAGAGTCAAAGCCAGGAAGCCTCTTCAGAGTCAAAGCCAGGAAGCCTTTTCAGAGTCAAAGCCAGGAAGCCTCTTCAGAGGCAAAGCCAGGAAGCCTATTCAGAGTCAAAGCCAGGAAGCCTCTTCAGAGTCAAAGCCAGGAAGCCTCTTCAGAGGTAAAGCCAGGAAGCCTCTTCAGAGGTAAAGCCAGGAAGCCTCTTCAGAGTCAAAGCCAGGAAGCCTCTACAGAGTCAAAGCCAGGAAGCCTCTACAGAGTCAAAGCCAGGAAGCCTCTACAGAGGTAAAGCCAGGAAGCCTCTACAGAGTCAAGGCCAGGAAGCCTCTTCAGAGTCAAAGCCAGGAAGCCTCTTCAGAGGCAGAGCCAGGAAGCCTCTACAGAGTCAAGGCCAGGAAGCCTCTTCAGTTGGATTTCATTAGAGGTCACAGCTTAGATCTTGTATAACCCACAACCATTTAACATTTGTTTTCACTGTTAGAATGAAAATTCTCATGCTGTTAAATTGGCCAATGCCTGGCTACATACCAGCTGCAGTGTGGCTACATACCCGCTGTAGTGTGGTCTGGGCTCAGTCATGCTAATAATGCCAATTAGTGTGTTAATCATGGATTTATTTAAGTGCAGACATTCTTTGACCCTGGATCATGCATCAGACCACAAACCTTTGTACTGCCAATGAAAGTGGGAAAACGTCTTAGACGAAGTCAACCCGCCTCACAAAGCCTTTTGCATCACAAATGGCACCCTATTCCCTACGAACGGAACTATGGGCCCTGGTCAAAAGTAGTGCACTATAATCAGTGCCTTCAGAAATTATTCAAAGGCCTTGACTTTTTCCGTATTTTGTTGTGTTACAGGCTGAATATGAAATGGATAAAAAAAATATATAATTGACACAATACCCCATAATGTCAAAATGGAATTATGTTTTTAGAAATGTTTACAAATTAATTAAATATTAAAAGCTGAAATGACTTGAGTCGACAAGTATTCAACTCTTTTGTTATGTCAAACCTAAACGTGTTCAGGAGTAAAAATATACTTTAACAAGTCACATAATAAGTTGCATGGACTCGACTCTGTGTGCAACAATAGTGTTAAACATGATTTTTGAATGACTACCTCATCTCTGTACCCCACACACAGACAATTATCTATAAGGTCCCTCAGTCGAGGAGTGCATTTCAAACACAGATTCGACCACAAAGACCAGGGAGGTTTTCCACCACAAAGACCAGGGAGGTTTTCAACCACAAAGACCAGGGAGGTTTTCAACCACAAAGACCAGGGAGGTTTTCAACCACAAAGACCAGGGAGGTTTTCCAATGCCTCACAAAGAAGGGCACCTATTGGTAGATGGGTAAAAAATATAAAAGCATGGTGAAGTTATTAAGTACACGTTGGATGGTGTATCAATACACCCAGTCACTACAAAGATACAGGCGTCCTTCCTAACTCAGTTGCCGGGGAGGAAGGAAACCGCTCAGGGAGTTTAATGGCTTTGAGAGGAGAGAAGTGAGGATGGACGACAACACTGTAGTTATTAAACCATTCTAACCTAATTAAAAGAGTGAAAAGAAGGAAGTCTGTACAGAATAAAAAATATTCCAAAACATGCATCCTGTTTGCAATAAGGCACTGAAGTGAAACTGCAAAAAACAATTGGCAAACAAATTAACTTTATGTCCTGAATACAAAGCGTTATGTTTGGGGCAAATCCAACACAATACATCACTGAGTACCACACTTCATATTTTCAGGAATGGTGGTGACTACATCATGTTATGGGTATGATTGTCATCTCCAAGGACTAGGGAGTTATTTTTATGATAAGGGATTCTTCAAGGTCTCATTCTGGGAAATAACAGTACGAACTGTTGGGAGCCAAATCTAATCTCTCCTCCATGACCTCCTGTTGGAGAGGTAACACGGAGTGTGTGTGTGTGTGTGTGTGTGTGTGTGTGTGTGTGTGTGTGTGTGTGTGTGTGTGTGTGTGTGTGTGTGTGTGTGTGTGTGTGTGTGTGTGTGTGTGTGTGTGTGTGTGTGTGTTGGTGATGCACGGGTTGACTCATAACCCAGTCTACACACCAGATACAGGTAGACTCTATAGCTGAGACTACACACTAGATACAGTTAGACTCTATAGCTGAGACTACACACTAGATACAGTTAGACCCTATAGCTGAGACTACACACTAGATACAGTTAGACTCTATAGCTGAGACTACACACTAGATACAGTTAGACTCTATAGCTGAGACTACACACTAGATACAGTTAGACTCTATAGCTGAGACTACCCACTAGATACAGTTAGACTCTATAGCTGAGACTACACACTAGATACAGTTAGACTCTATAGCTGAGACTACACACTAGATACAGTTAGACTCTATAGCTGAGACTACACACTAGATACAGTTAGACTCTATAGCTGAGACTACACACTAGATACAGTTAGACTCTATAGCTGAGACTACACACTAGATACAGTTAGACCCTATAGCTGAGACTACACACTAGATACAGTTAGACTCTATAGCTGAGACTACACACTAGATACAGTTAGACTCTATAGCTGAGACTACACACTAGATACAGTTAGACTCTATAGCTGAGACTACCCACTAGATACAGTTAGACTCTATAGCTGAGACTACACACTAGATACAGTTAGACTCTATAGCTGAGACTACACACTAGATACAGTTAGACTCTATAGCTGAGACTACACACTAGATACAGTTAGACTCTATAGCTGAGACTACACACTAGATACAGTTAGACCCTATAGCTGAGACTACACACTAGATACAGTTAGACCCTATAGCTGAGACTACACACTAACACTAGATACAGTTAGACTCTATAGCTGAGACTACACACTAACACTAGATACAGTTAGACTCTATAGCTGAGACTACACACTAGATACAGTTAGACTCTATAGCTGAGACTACACACTAACACTAGATACAGTTAGACTCTATAGCTGAGACTACACACTAGATACAGTTAGACTCTATAGCTGAGACTACACACTAGATACAGTTAGACCCTATAGCTTAGACTACACACTAGATACAGTTAGACTCTATAGCTGAGACTACACACTAGATACAGTTAGACTCTATAGCTGAGACTACACACTAGATACAGTTAGACCCTATAGCTGAGACTACACACTAGATACAGTTAGACTCTATAGCTGAGACTACACACTAGATACAGTTAGACTCTATAGCTGAGACTACACACTAGATACAGTTAGACTCTATAGCTGAGACTACACACTAGATACAGTTAGACTCTATAGCTGAGACTACACACTAGATACAGTTAGACCCTATAGCTGAGACTACACACTAGATACAGTTAGACTCTATAGCTGAGACTACACACTAGATACAGTTAGACTCTATAGCTGAGACTACACATTAGATACAGTTAGACCCTATAGCTTAGACTACACACTAGATACAGTTAGACTCTATAGCTGAGACTACACACTAGATACAGTTAGACTCTATAGCTGAGACTACACACTAGATACAGTTAGACCCTATAGCTGAGACTACACACTAGATACAGTTAGACTCTATAGCTGAGACTACACACTAGATACAGTTAGACTCTATAGCTGAGACTACACACTAGATACAGTTAGACTCTATAGCTGAGACTACACACTAGATACAGTTAGACTCTATAGCTGAGACTACACACTAGATACAGTTAGACCCTATAGCTGAGACTACACACTAGATACAGTTAGACTCTATAGCTGAGACTACACACCAGATACAGTTAGACTCTATAGCTGAGACTACACACTAGATACAGTTAGACTCTATAGCTGAGACTACACACTAGATACAGTTAGACCCTATAGCTGAGACTACACACTAACACTAGATACAGTTAGACTCTATAGCTGAGACTACACACTAGATACAGTTAGACTCTATAGCTGAGACTACACACTAGATACAGTTAGACTCTATAGCTGAGACTACACACTAGATACAGTTAGACCCTATAGCTGAGACTACACACTAGATACAGTTAGACCCTATAGCTGAGACTACACACTAGATACAGTTCGACTCTATAGCTGAGACTACACACTAGATACAGTTAGACTATATAGCTGAGACTACACACTAGATACAGTTAGACTCTATAGCTGAGACTACACACTAACACTAGATACAGTTAGACCCTATAGCTGAGACTACACACTAGATACAGTTAGACCCTATAGCTGAGACTACACACTAGATACAGTTAGACTCTATAGCTGAGACTACACACTAGATACAGTTAGACTCTATGGCTGAGACTACACACTAGATACAGTTAGACTCTATAGCTGAGACTACACACTAGATACAGTTAGACTCTATAGCTGAGACTACACACTAACACTAGATACAGTTAGACCCTATAGCTGAGACTACACACTAGATACAGTTAGACCCTATAGCTGAGACTACACACTAGATACAGTTAGACTCTATAGCTGAGACTACACACTAGATACAGTTAGACTCTATAGCTGAGACTACACACTAGATACAGTTAGACTCTATAGCTGAGACTACACACTAACACTAGATACAGTTAGACTCTATAGCTGAGATTACCCACTAGATACAGTTAGACTCTATAGCTGAGACTACACACTAACACTAGATACAGTTAGACTCTATAGCTGAGACTACACACTAGATACAGGTAGACTCTATAGCTGAGACTACACACTAACACTAGATACAGTTAGACTCTATAGCTGAGACTACACACTAGATACAGTTAGACTCTATAGCTGAGACTACACACTAGATACAGTTAGACTCTATAGCTGAGACTACACACTAACACTAGATACAGTTAGACTCTATAGCTGAGACTACACACTAGATACAGGTAGACTCTATAGCTGAGACTACACACTAACACTAGATACAGTTAGACTCTATAGCTGAGACTACACACTAGATACAGTTAGACTCTATAGCTGAGACTACACACTAGATACAGTTAGACCCTATAGCTGAGACTACACACTAACACTAGATACAGTTAGACCCTATAGCTGAGACTACACACTAGATACAGTTAGACCCTATAGCTGAGACTACACACTAGATACAGTTAGACTCTATAGCTGAGACTACACACTAGATACAGTTAGACTCTATAGCTGAGACTACACACTAGATACAGTTAGACTCTATAGCTGAGACTACACACTAGATACAGTTAGACTATATAGCTGAGACTACACACTAGATACAGTTAGACTCTATAGCTGAGACTACACACTAGATACAGTTAGACTCTATAGCTGAGACTACACACTAGATACAGTTAGACCCTATAGCTGAGACTACACACTAACACTAGATACAGTTAGACTCTATAGCTGAGACTACACACTAGATACAGTTAGACTATATAGCTGAGACTACACACTAGATACAGTTAGACTCTATAGCTGAGACTACACACTAACACTAGATACAGTTAGACCCTATAGCTGAGACTACACACTAGATACAGTTAGACCCTATAGCTGAGACTACACACTAGATACAGTTAGACTCTATAGCTGAGACTACACACTAGATACAGTTAGACTCTATAGCTGAGACTACACACTAGATACAGTTAGACTCTATAGCTGAGACTACACACTAGATACAGTTAGACTCTATAGCTGAGACTACACACTAGATACAGTTAGACTCTATAGCTGAGACTACACACTAGATACAGTTAGACTCTATGGCTGAGACTACACACTAGATACAGTTAGACTCTATTGCTGAGACTACACACTAGATACAGTTAGACTCTATAGCTGAGACTACACACTAACACTAGATACAGTTAGACCCTATAGCTGAGACTACACACTAGATACAGTTAGACCCTATAGCTGAGACTACACACTAGATACAGTTAGACTCTATAGCTGAGACTACACACTAGATACAGTTAGACTCTATAGCTGAGACTACACACTAGATACAGTTAGACTCTATAGCTGAGACTACACACTAGATACAGTTAGACTATATAGCTGAGACTACACACTAGATACAGTTAGACTCTATAGCTGAGACTACACACTAGATACAGTTAGACTCTATAGCTGAGACTACACACTAGATACAGTTAGACTCTATAGCTGAGACTACACACTAGATACAGTTAGACTCTATAGCTGAGACTACACACTAACACTAGATACAGTTAGACCCTATAGCTGAGACTACACACTAACACTAGATACAGTTAGACCCTATAGCTGAGACTACACACTAGATACAGTTAGACCCTATAGCTGAGACTACACACTAGATACAGTTAGACTCTATAGCTGAGACTACACACTAGATACAGTTAGACTCTATAGCTGAGACTACACACTAGATACAGTTAGACTCTATAGCTGAGACTACACACTAACACTAGATACAGTTAGACTCTATAGCTGAGATTACCCACTAGATACAGTTAGACTCTATAGCTGAGACTACACACTAACACTAGATACAGTTAGACTCTATAGCTGAGATTACCCACTAGATACAGTTAGACTCTATAGCTGAGACTACACACTAACACTAGATACAGTTAGACTCTATAGCTGAGACTACACACTAGATACAGGTAGACTCTATAGCTGAGACTACACACTAACACTAGATACAGTTAGACTCTATAGCTGAGACTACACACTAGATACAGTTAGACTCTATAGCTGAGACTACACACTAGATACAGTTAGACTCTATAGCTGAGACTACACACTAACACTAGATACAGTTAGACTCTATAGCTGAGACTACACACTAGATACAGGTAGACTCTATAGCTGAGACTACACACTAACACTAGATACAGTTAGACTCTATAGCTGAGACTACACACTAGATACAGTTAGACTCTATAGCTGAGACTACACACTAGATACAGTTAGACCCTATAGCTGAGACTACACACTAACACTAGATACAGTTAGACCCTATAGCTGAGACTACACACTAGATACAGTTAGACCCTATAGCTGAGACTACACACTAGATACAGTTAGACCCTATAGCTGAGACTACACACTAGATACAGTTAGACTCTATAGCTGAGACTACACACTAGATACAGTTAGACTCTATAGCTGAGACTACACACTAGATACAGTTAGACTCTATAGCTGAGACTACACACTAGATACAGTTAGACTCTGTAGCTGAGACTACACACTAACACTAGATACAGTTAGACTCTATAGCTGAGACTACACACTAGACACAGTTAGACTCTATAGCTGAGACTACACACTAGATACAGTTAGACCCTATAGCTGAGACTACACACTAGATACAGTTAGACTCTATAGCTGAGACTACACACTAGATACAGTTAGACTCTATAGCTGAGACTACACACTAGACACAGTTAGACTCTATAGCTGAGACTACACACTAGATACAGTTAGACTCTATAGCTGAGACTACCCACTAGATACAGTTAGACTCTATAGCTGAGACTACACACTAGATACAGTTAGACCCTATAGCTGAGACTACACACTAGATACAGTTAGACTCTATAGCTGAGACTACACACTAGATCCAGTTAGACTCTATAGCTGAGACTACCCACTAGATACAGTTAGACTCTATAGCTGAGACTACACACTAGATACAGTTCGACTCTATAGCTGAGACTACACACTAGATACAGTTAGACTCTATAGCTGAGACTACACACTAGATACAGTTAGACTCTATAGCTGAGACTACACACTAGATACAGTTAGACTCTATAGCTGAGACTACACACTAACACTAGATACAGTTAGACCCTATAGCTGAGACTACACACTAGATACAGTTAGACCCTATAGCTGAGACTACACACTAGATACAGTTAGACTCTATAGCTGAGACTACACACTAGATACAGTTAGACTCTATGGTTGAGACTACACACTAGATACAGTTAGACTCTATAGCTGAGACTACACACTAGATACAGTTAGACTCTATAGCTGAGAATACACACTAGATACAGTTAGATCCTATAGCTGAGACTACACACTAACACTAGATACAGTTAGACCCTATAGCTGAGACTACACACTAGATACAGTTAGACCCTATAGCTGAGACTACACACTAGATACAGTTAGACTCTATAGCTGAGACTACACACTAGATACAGTTAGACTCTATAGCTGAGACTACACACTAGATACAGTTAGACTATATAGCTGAGACTACACACTAGATACAGTTAGACTATATAGCTGAGACTACACACTAGATACAGTTAGACTCTATAGCTGAGACTACACACTAGATACAGTTAGACTATATAGCTGAGACTACACACTAGATACAGTTAGACTCTATAGCTGAGACTACACACTAGATACAGTTAGACTCTATAGCTGAGACTACACACTAGATACAGTTAGACTCTATAGCTGAGACTACACACTAGATACAGTTAGACTCTATAGCTGAGACTACACACTAGATACAGTTAGACTATATAGCTGAGACTACACACTAGATACAGTTAGACTCTATAGCTGAGACTACACACTAGATACAGTTAGACCCTATAGCTGAGACTACACACTAGATACAGTTAGACTCTATAGCTGAGACTACACACTAACACTAGATACAGTTAGACCCTATAGCTGAGACTACACACTAGATACAGTTAGACCCTATAGCTGAGACTACACACTAGATACAGTTAGACTCTATAGCTGAGACTACACACTAGATACAGTTAGACTCTATAGCTGAGACTACACACTAGATACAGTTAGACTCTATAGCTGAGACTACACACTAGATACAGTTAGACCCTATAGCTGAGACTACACACTAACACTAGATACAGTTAGACTCTATAGCTGAGATTACCCACTAGATACAGTAAGACTCTATAGCTGAGACTACACACTAACACTAGATACAGTTAGACTCTATAGCTGAGATTACCCACTAGATACAGGTAGACTCTATAGCTGAGACTACACACTAACACTAGATACAGTTAGACTCTATAGCTGAGACTACACACTAGATACAGTTAGACTCTATAGCTGAGACTACACACTAACACTAGATACAGTTAGACTCTCTAGCTGAGATTACCCACTAGATACAGGTAGACTCTATAGCTGAGACTACACACTAACACTAGATACAGTTAGACTCTATAGCTGAGACTACACACTAGATACAGTTAGACTCTATAGCTGAGACTACACACTAGATACAGTTAGACTCTATAGCTGAGACTACACACTAACACTAGATACAGTTAGACCCTATAGCTGAGACTACACACTAGATACAGTTAGACCCTATAGCTGAGACTACACACTAGATACAGTTAGACTCTATAGCTGAGACTACACACTAGATACAGTTAGACTCTATAGCTGAGACTACACACTAGATACAGTTAGACTCTATAGCTGAGACTACACACTAGATACAGTTAGACCCTATAGCTGAGACTACACACTAACACTAGATACAGTTAGACTCTATAGCTGAGATTACCCACTAGATACAGTAAGACTCTATAGCTGAGACTACACACTAACACTAGATACAGGTAGACTCTATAGCTGAGACTACACACTAACACTAGATACAGTTAGACTCTATAGCTGAGACTACACACTAGATACAGGTAGACTCTATAGCTGAGACTACACACTAACACTAGATACAGTTAGACTCTATAGCTGAGACTACACACTAGATACAGTTAGACTCTATAGCTGAGACTACACACTAGATACAGGTAGACTCTATAGCTGAGACTACACACTAACACTAGATACAGTTAGACTCTATAGCTGAGACTACACACTAGATACAGTTAGACTCTATAGCTGAGACTACACACTAGATACAGTTAGACTCTATAGCTGAGACTACACACTAACACTAGATACAGTTAGACTCTATAGCTGAGACTACACACTAGATACAGGTAGACTCTATAGCTGAGACTACACACTAACACTAGATACAGTTAGACTCTATAGCTGAGACTACACACTAGATACAGTTAGACTCTATAGCTGAGACTACACACTAGATACAGTTAGACCCTATAGCTGAGACTACACACTAACACTAGATACAGTTAGACCCTATAGCTGAGACTACACACTAGATACAGGTAGACTCTATAGCTGAGACTACACACTAACACTAGATACAGTTAGACCCTATAGCTGAGACTACACACTAGATACAGTTAGACTCTATAGCTGAGACTACACACTAGATACAGTTAGACTCTATGGTTGAGACTACACACTAGATACAGTTAGACTCTATAGCTGAGAATACACACTAGATACAGTTAGACTCTATAGCTGAGACTACACACTAACACTAGATACAGTTAGACCCTATAGCTGAGACTACACACTAGATACAGTTAGACCCTATAGCTGAGACTACACACTAGATACAGTTAGACTCTATAGCTGAGACTACACACTAGATACAGTTAGACTCTATAGCTGAGACTACACACTAGATACAGTTAGACTCTATAGCTGAGACTACACACTAGATACAGTTAGACTCTATAGCTGAGACTACACACTAACACTAGATACAGTTAGACCCTATAGCTGAGACTACACACTAGATACAGTTAGACCCTATAGCTGAGACTACACACTAGATACAGTTAGACTCTATAGCTGAGACTACACACTAGATACAGTTAGACTCTATAGCTGAGACTACACACTAGATACAGTTAGACTCTATAGCTGAGACTACACACTAGATACAGTTAGACCCTATAGCTGAGACTACACACTAACACTAGATACAGTTAGACTCTATAGCTGAGATTACCCACTAGATACAGTAAGACTCTATAGCTGAGACTACACACTAACACTAGATACAGGTAGACTCTATAGCTGAGACTACACACTAACACTAGATACAGTTAGACTCTATAGCTGAGACTACACACTAGATACAGGTAGACTCTATAGCTGAGACTACACACTAACACTAGATACAGTTAGACTCTATAGCTGAGACTACACACTAGATACAGTTAGACTCTATAGCTGAGACTACACACTAGATACAGGTAGACTCTATAGCTGAGACTACACACTAACACTAGATACAGTTAGACTCTATAGCTGAGACTACACACTAGATACAGTTAGACTCTATAGCTGAGACTACACACTAGATACAGTTAGACTCTATAGCTGAGACTACACACTAACACTAGATACAGTTAGACTCTATAGCTGAGACTACACACTAGATACAGGTAGACTCTATAGCTGAGACTACACACTAACACTAGATACAGTTAGACTCTATAGCTGAGACTACACACTAGATACAGTTAGACTCTATAGCTGAGACTACACACTAGATACAGTTAGACCCTATAGCTGAGACTACACACTAACACTAGATACAGTTAGACCCTATAGCTGAGACTACACACTAGATACAGGTAGACTCTATAGCTGAGACTACACACTAACACTAGATACAGTTAGACCCTATAGCTGAGACTACACACTAGATACAGTTAGACTCTATAGCTGAGACTACACACTAGATACAGTTAGACTCTATGGTTGAGACTACACACTAGATACAGTTAGACTCTATAGCTGAGAATACACACTAGATACAGTTAGACTCTATAGCTGAGACTACACACTAACACTAGATACAGTTAGACCCTATAGCTGAGACTACACACTAGATACAGTTAGACCCTATAGCTGAGACTACACACTAGATACAGTTAGACTCTATAGCTGAGACTACACACTAGATACAGTTAGACTCTATAGCTGAGACTACACACTAGATACAGTTAGACTATATAGCTGAGACTACACACTAGATACAGTTAGACTATATAGCTGAGACTACACACTAGATACAGTTAGACTCTATAGCTGAGACTACACACTAGATACAGTTAGACTATATAGCTGAGACTACACACTAGATACAGTTAGACTCTATAGCTGAGACTACACACTAGATACAGTTAGACTCTATAGCTGAGACTACACACTAGATACAGTTAGACTCTATAGCTGAGACTACACACTAGATACAGTTAGACTCTATAGCTGAGACTACACACTTGATACAGTTAGACTATATAGCTGAGACTACACACTAGATACAGTTAGACTCTATAGCTGAGACTACACACTAGATACAGTTAGACCCTATAGCTGAGACTACACACTAGATACAGTTAGACTCTATAGCTGAGACTACACACTAACACTAGATACAGTTAGACCCTATAGCTGAGACTACACACTAGATACAGTTAGACCCTATAGCTGAGACTACACACTAGATACAGTTAGACTCTATAGCTGAGACTACACACTAGATACAGTTAGACTCTATAGCTGAGACTACACACTAGATACAGTTAGACTCTATAGCTGAGACTACACACTAGATACAGTTAGACCCTATAGCTGAGACTACACACTAACACTAGATACAGTTAGACTCTATAGCTGAGATTACCCACTAGATACAGTAAGACTCTATAGCTGAGACTACACACTAACACTAGATACAGTTAGACTCTATAGCTGAGATTACCCACTAGATACAGGTAGACTCTATAGCTGAGACTACACACTAACACTAGATACAGTTAGACTCTATAGCTGAGACTACACACTAGATACAGTTAGACTCTATAGCTGAGACTACACACTAACACTAGATACAGTTAGACTCTATAGCTGAGATTACCCACTAGATACAGGTAGACTCTATAGCTGAGACTACACACTAACACTAGATACAGTTAGACTCTATAGCTGAGACTACACACTAGATACAGTTAGACTCTATAGCTGAGACTACACACTAGATACAGTTAGACTCTATAGCTGAGACTACACACTAACACTAGATACAGTTAGACCCTATAGCTGAGACTACACACTAGATACAGTTAGACCCTATAGCTGAGACTACACACTAGATACAGTTAGACTCTATAGCTGAGACTACACACTAGATACAGTTAGACTCTATAGCTGAGACTACACACTAGATACAGTTAGACTCTATAGCTGAGACTACACACTAGATACAGTTAGACCCTATAGCTGAGACTACACACTAACACTAGATACAGTTAGACTCTATAGCTGAGATTACCCACTAGATACAGTAAGACTCTATAGCTGAGACTACACACTAACACTAGATACAGGTAGACTCTATAGCTGAGACTACACACTAACACTAGATACAGTTAGACTCTATAGCTGAGACTACACACTAGATACAGGTAGACTCTATAGCTGAGACTACACACTAACACTAGATACAGTTAGACTCTATAGCTGAGACTACACACTAGATACAGTTAGACTCTATAGCTGAGACTACACACTAGATACAGGTAGACTCTATAGCTGAGACTACACACTAACACTAGATACAGTTAGACTCTATAGCTGAGACTACACACTAGATACAGTTAGACTCTATAGCTGAGACTACACACTAGATACAGTTAGACTCTATAGCTGAGACTACACACTAACACTAGATACAGTTAGACTCTATAGCTGAGACTACACACTAGATACAGGTAGACTCTATAGCTGAGACTACACACTAACACTAGATACAGTTAGACTCTATAGCTGAGACTACACACTAGATACAGTTAGACTCTATAGCTGAGACTACACACTAGATACAGTTAGACCCTATAGCTGAGACTACACACTAACACTAGATACAGTTAGACCCTATAGCTGAGACTACACACTAGATACAGTTAGACCCTATAGCTGAGACTACACACTAGATACAGTTAGACCCTATAGCTGAGACTACACACTAGATACAGTTAGACTCTATAGCTGAGACTACACACTAGATACAGTTAGACCCTATAGCTGAGACTACACACTAGATACAGTTAGACTCTATAGCTGAGACTACACACTAGATACAGTTAGACTCTATAGCTGAGACTACACACTAACACTAGATACAGTTAGACCCTATAGCTGAGACTACACACTAGATACAGTTAGACTCTATAGCTGAGACTACACACTAGATACAGTTAGACTCTATAGCTGAGACTACACACTAGATACAGTTAGACTCTATAGCTGAGACTACACACTAGATACAGTTAGACTCTATAGCTGAGACTACACACTAGATACAGTTAGACTCTATAGCTGAGACTACACACTAGATACAGTTAGACCCTATAGCTGAGACTACACACTAGATACAGTTAGACTCTATAGCTGAGACTACACACTAGATACAGTTAGACTCTATAGCTGAGACTACACACTAGACACAGTTAGACTCTATAGCTGAGACTACACACTAGATACAGTTAGACTCTATAGCTGAGACTACACACTAGATACAGTTAGACTCTATAGCTGAGACTACACACTAGATACAGTTAGACTCTATAGCTGAGACTACACACTAGATACAGTTAGACTCTATAGCTGAGACTACACACTAGATACAGTTAGACTCTATAGCTGAGACTACACACTAGATACAGTTAGACTCTATAGCTGAGACTACACACTAGATACAGTTAGACTCTATAGCTGAGACTACACACTAGATACAGTTAGACTCTATAGCTGAGACTACACACTAGATACAGTTAGACTCTATAGCTGAGACTACACACTAGATACAGTTAGACTCTATAGCTGAGACTACACACTAGATACAGTTAGACTCTATAGCTGAGACTACACACTAGATACAGTTAGACTCTATAGCTGAGACTACACACTAGATACAGTTAGACTCTATAGCTGAGACTACACACTAGATACAGTTAGACCCTATAGCTGAGACTACACACTAGATACAGTTAGACCCTATAGATGAGACTACACACCAGATAGAATTAATGAAAGAAAAAGCTCCATGTTGCCTATAGATGTCACAAACGTCGTAGTGAGGAGACCAAAGCTCAGCGTGACGTGAAGACATATTTTTAATACAAGACTAAACACGAAGAATACTAAACAAACTAACATAATAACAAAACGAACGTGACTGCTATAAACACTGAGTGCATACATGCAACTTCACATAGACAATAACCCACAAACCTAAACTGGAAAAATGGCAACCTAAATAGGATCCCCAATCAGAGACAACGATAAACAGCTGCCTCTGATTGGGAACCAATCCAGGCCACCATAGACCTACATATGTCTAGACTAGACGCACACACCTAGACATAAAAAACCCTAGACAATACAAAAACACACATATCACCCTCGTCACACCCTGACCTAACCAACCATGCATCACCAATACACATACCCACACACACACTAACACACACACACTAACACACACTAACACACACACACACACATGCTCTCTGTTACCTCTCCAACAGGAGGTCATGGAGGAGAGATTAGATTTGGCTCCCAACAGTTCTTACTGTTATCTTCCAGAATGAGACCTTGAAGAATCCCTTATCATAAAAATAACTCCCTAGTCCTTGGAGATGACAAGCATACCCATAACATGATGTAGCTACCACCATTCCTGAAAATATGTGTTATGTTTGGGGCAAATCCAACACAACGCTTTGTATTCGGGACATAAAGGTAATTTCTTTGACAATTCTTTTTGTAGTTTTACTTTATTGCAAACAGGATGCATGTTTTGGAATATTTTTTATTCTGTACAGACTTCCTTCTTTTCACTCTGTCAATTAGGTTAGAATGGTGGAATAACTAGTGTTGTTGTCCGTCCTCACTTCTCTCCTATCAAAGCCATTAAACTCCTTGAGCGGTTTCCTTCCTCCCCGGCAACTGAGTTAGGAAGGACGCCTGTATCTTCGTAGTGACTGGGTGTATTGATACACCATCCAACGTGTAATTAATAACTTCACCATGCTTTTATATTTTTACCCATCTACCAATAGGTGCCCTTCGTTGTGAGGCCACCCGAGCCACAGCCTGTTCATCCTGCTACCATCTAGACGGAGGAGACAGTACAGGTGCATCAAAGCAGGGACCAAGAAACAGCTTCTATCTCCAGGCCATCAGACTGTATAACAGTCACCCCCTACGCCAGCCTCCGCCCAGTATCAGGTTTTAATAGTCACAGCAGGAGCAACGTCCTCTTTACACTTCCCGATGAACTCAGTCACCGTGTTTGTGTATACGTCTATGTTATTCTGAGAGGTAACCCAGAACATTAGTATTTATTGAAGTAACCTTTATTTTACCTTTTATTTAACGAGGCAAGTCAGTTAATTAAGAACACATTCTTAATTACAATGACGGCCTACCCCAAGTTCAGGAGTAAAAATGTGCTTTAACAAGTCACATAATAAGTTGCATGGACTCGACTTTGTGTGCAGTTGTAGTGTTAAACAAGATTTTTGAATGACTAGCTCATCTCTGTACACCACACACACAATTTATCTGTAAAGTCCCTCAGTCAAACAGTGAATTTCAAACACAGAATCAACCACAGAGACCAGGGAGGTTTTCCCAATGCAAGGTCCTTGATGATCTTCTTGGCCTTTCTTTGACACTGGGTCACGACTCTCACCGAAGGTGGCTCCTCTTCCTCTTCCTGTTCGGGCGGCGCTCGGGCGGTCGTCGTCACCGGTCTACTAGCTGTCACCGATCCCCTTTTCCTTTTCTGTTAGTTTTGTCTTAATGGTTACACCTGTTTCTCGTTTTGGGTTTTGGTTTAGGGCTTTTTAAGCCGGTTATGCCCGCCTGCTTTTGTGCGGGCTTGTTCCTCTGTTCTGTTTTGTGGATGTGTTATTTTTCTTATTTTCTCCGGACTGTTTGGGTCCTGTTTTTGGGCCGGTCATTTGTAATGCGCCTGGTGTTTTTGGACCGTTTCTGTCACCGGAATAAATCCGATTGTCCTAAAACCCTCTGCTCTCTGCGTCTGACTCCGCACCCCACTACTCCTAGAAGTCACAACACACCGACTCCGCACCCATTACTCCTAGAAGTCACAACACACCGACTCCGCACCCCACTACTCCTAGAAGTCGCAACACACCGACTCCGCACCCCACTACTCCTAGAAGTCGCAACACACCGACTCCGCACCCCACTACTCCTAGAAGTCGCAACACACCGACTCCGCACCCCACTACTCCTAGAAGTTGCAACACACCGACTCCGCCCC